>NC_139940.1:52793384-52915884 GCF_963454915.1 Gymnoscopelus microlampas | reverse complement strand
TTTGTGCAATAATCCCGAACAGAGCTACAATATTGTTACGTGACAACTGCCAGCTATTAGTAGGCTACTGTAAGTGTATATCAATCATTGCTACGACGCATAATGTGCGTCGCCTACCTACCCAAAATAACAGACATACAAGCTATCAACGCGCTGCGTCATGGCGTGTCGACAGCTTACAGATCTGTTGTTTTGGGCACATAAACAATGAGGCGCGACGGAGTATACAACACTAGCATTTTGGAAACCAAATAAGCCTGTAAGGTCTGTAACATTACATTACAATTCTAATCTCTAATTCTATCCCCGCAACACCGAGGAGCCAGCGTCCGCGAAACCGCTCGCATCGCTCCCCCGACCGGAGCCACACACACACATACACACACACACACACTCAGAAAAGCACTGTGCTAATTGACGCCCATTAATTATTAACAATTATACTTAAAACAGTCTGCTGTCCTTTTTGTGTTGTTGTCTATAGGCAATTAATGTTCCAGTGCCACAGAACACACCTGTGGGGCCTATAACTAGACGACTCAGCAGATCACTAGACAGAGGCAATATTAAGCATGTTAAAACACTCTTCTACAAACAACATATTGGCAGCGAAACCCGCACCATGGAGTTCAAAAGAGGAATAGGTAAGGATTCCGAAAATGTACTTAACACCATAAACGCTCATTTACAGTCATTTGTATTTATGGTTTATTGTTTATGTATAATTAAAAATCGCACCCTGTGTGAAGGAAGCGGTGCCTTTGATGAGTGACCTCCTGGTGGCGCTATAATAGGGCGGGGCGGGGCTTCAGCAATCAATGCTCGTCCCAATTGGTGGTGTAAGTCCACATACCAAATTTGGACTTGCTGGCATGCTGCGAACTGGAGTTATAGCTGTTTAAAGCCCGTGCTCAAACGGACATCCGTGCTCAAACGGACAAACGGACAAACGGACAAACGGACATACGGACGGACAGACATATGGACGGACACGGTTAAATGTAGAGCGGCTGGCACCGCTAAAAAAAAATCTCGATCAACACAATGTCTGTGTAAGAATTAATGATGTGGAAAAAATATTTACGAAATGAAGAACAACAAATAAGATAAGCCATGATTGATCCTTCAGGGGAATTGAATGTGTCGTAGCAGCAACATTATAATGAATCATAGGATTCAGGTAATGTTACCTGAAGCTATACCTGAGGCTATCCTAAGATAGCTTCAGGTAACATAAGATAGCTTCAGGTAACATATAGATAGCTTCAGGTAACATAAGATAGCTTCAGGTAACATATAGATAGCTTCAGGTAACATAAGATAGCTTCAGGTATCATAAGATAGCTTCAGGTAGCATAGGATAGCTTCAGGTAACATAGGATAGCTTCAGGTAACATAGAATTGCTTCAGGTAACATAAGATAGCTTCGGGTAAGAGTAGATGATTTAGATAAGAATAAGATAAGAATTTAAAAAATACAGGTAACATATAGATAGTTTCAGGTAATATAAGATAGCTTCAAGCTTCAGGTAACATATAGATAGCTTCAGGTAACATAAGATAGCTTCAGGTAACATGAGATAGCATCAGGTAACATAAGATAGCTCCAGGTAGCATAGGATAGCTGCAGGTAACATAGGATAGCTTCAGGTAACATTTGCTTCAGGTAACATAAGATAGCTTCAGGTAAGAGTAGATGATTTAGATAAGAATAAGATAAGCATTTAAAAAAATACATTTAGAGTCTAACACCAGCCATCTGCATTTAGTTTAACTGAGTTAACACATCATTTTATGTATATTATATCAATACATATTAGTATAAAATGTACAATCACCAGTTAATATAGGCATGAATTTACCAGTAGATATATGAACACACTGTCAACAATAAATAATGAGATTGACTGACTGATGTTGATTGACATAGAGTATGTATAAGTGTATACATATTTTCCTCTCTGTCTGTAAAGGACAATTTGATGACAAAGTGCGTCGTAACGCCTGTGCCTTCCTGAACAGCGATGGCGGTTGGCTGGTGCTGGGGGTGGATGACCAGGGCCTGGTGCTGGGGAACAACATCGACTTCAAACGACAGGACCAATGGAGACAGAAGATAGATGAAATCTTGAAGAACTTCAAGCCTCCTGTCATGCCTCACAGCTACAGTGTGGAGTTCCTGTCTGTCCTACCTGGAGTGGAGGAGATCCCAGCCGGGGAAAGACCACATTTTACAGACCGGTGCTGTGCCTCACCCTCACACCTCATCCGGTCCACAGACAAAGCCCTTCGCTCTGCCAGACAGACAAGAACAAGGTGTTTATCAGGCGCGATGGAAAGGTGGATGAAATGAATGCCAGTGCCATCAATGAGTGGTACTTACAGGTAAGACAATTTCATTCAATTTTTCTTTTTCAAAAGTATTAAATGTAACTTCCTGATACCTGCAGACACCCTGGTTAACACACAAATTCCAGCATATGGATTCGCCACACAAAGCTTCTTATATAATTCCTCTTATCAAAACCCCTGTATTAGAAAAAGTACCTATATTAATGTCATAACCCATAACTGATATATGGTTTTGCTATTGTATTCAGTATGGATATTCCATCAGTACGCAAGTGTGCACGCACATGTTTGTTAGTGCGTGTATACTGTTACATTGGTGAATTTTGAAGGAGGGGGGGTCCCGGGACTTGGGGTAGCTCCGGGGTAGCTCGCCATCCGTCATCCCACCCAGCCAGTCCAGCAACCACTGGACAAACCACCACTTCTCGCCACACCAGGAGCAGTTTACCTGCCAGACAGTCCCAGTCTCGCCGCTACCACCACTCCATTTCACCCAGCAACTCAGTCTCTTCCGCCTTCTCCAGACAGTCCAGTTTCTCCCACCACTCCTCCATCATTCCACCATCGGGTCAGCCCTCAACCGCAACTTCTACAAACAACTTATTGGCAGCAAAACTCGCACCATGGAGTTCAAAAGAGGAATAGGTAAGGATTCCGAAAATGTACTTAACATCATAAACGCTCATTTACAGTCATTTGTATTTATGGTGTATTTTTTATTTTTTTTCTCGAACACAACACAATGTCTATGTAAGAATTAATGATGCGAAAAAATATTTAGGAAATGAAGAACAACAAATAAGATAAGCCATGATTGATCCTTCAGGGGAAATGAATGTGTCGTAGCAGCAACATTAAAATGAATCATAGGATAGCTTCAGGTAACATAGGATAGCTTAAGGTAACATACTGTAGGATAGCCTCAGGTATAGCTTCAGGTAACATACTGTATAAATAGCTTCAGGTAACATAAGATAGCTTCAGGTAACATAAGATAGCTTCAGGTAACATAAGATAGCTTCAGGTAACATAAGATAGCTTCAGGTAGCATAGGATAGCTTCAGGTAACATAGGATAGCTTCAGGTAACATAGAATTGCTTCAGGTAACATAAGATAGCTTCAGGTAACATAAGATAGCTTCAGGTAACATAAGATAGCTTCAGGTAGCATAGGATAGCTTCAGGTAACATAGGATAGCTTCAGGTAACATAGAATTGCTTCAGGTAACATAAGATAGCTTCGGGTAAGAGTAGATGATTTAGATAAGAATAAGATAAGAATTTAAAAAATACAGGTAACATATAGATAGCTTCAGGTAACATAAGATAGCTTCAGGTAACATAAGATAGCTTCAAGCTTCAGGTAACATATAGATAGCTTCAGGTAACATACGATAGCTTCAGGTAACATATAGATAGCTTCAGGTAACATGAGATAGCTTCAGGTAACATAAGATAGCTCCAGGTAGCATAGGATAGCTGCAGGTAACATAGGATAGCTTCAGGTAACATATAATTGCTTCAGGTAACATAAGATAGCTTCAGGTAAGAGTAGATGATTTAGATAAGAATAAGATAAGCATTTAAAAAATACATTTAGAGTCTAACACCAGCCATCTGCATTTAGTTTAACTGAGTTAACACATCATTTTATGTATATTATATCAATACATATTAGTATGAAATGTACAATCACCAGTTAATATAGGCATGAATTTACCAGTAGATATATGAACACACTGTCAACAATAAATAATGAGATTGACTGACTGATGTTGATTGACATAGAGTATGTATTGTGTATACATATTTTTCCTCTCTGTCTGTAAAGGACAATTTGATGACAAAGTGCGTCGTAACGCCTGTGCCTTCCTGAACAGCGACGGCGGTCGGCTGGTGCTGGGCTGGATGACCAAGGCCTGGTGCTGGGGAACAACATCGACTTCAAACGACAGGACCAATGGAGACAGAAGATAGATGAAATCTTGAAGAACTTCAAGCCTCCTGTCATGCCTCACAGCTACACTGTGGAGTTCCTGTCTGTCCTACCTGGAGTGGAGGAGATCCCAGCCGAGGAAAGACCACATTCGCTCTGCCAGACAGACAAGAACAAGGGGTAGCTCCGGGGTAGCTCACCATCCGTCATCCCACCCAGCCAGTCCAGCAACCACTGGACAAACCACCACTTCTCGCCACACCAGGAGCAGTTTACCTGCCAGACAGTCCCAGTCTCGCCGCTACCACCACTCCATTTCACCCAGCAACTCAGTCTCTTCCGCCTTCTCCAGACAGTCCAGTTTCTCCCACCGCTCCTCCATCATTCCACCATCGGGTCATCAGCCCTCAACCGCAACTTCTACAAACAACTTATTGGTAGCAAAACTCGCACCATGGAGTTCAAAAGAGGAATAGGTAAGGATTCCGAAAATGTACTTAACACCATAAATGCTCATTTACAGTCATTTGTATTTATGGTGTATTTTATTTATTTTTTCTCGAACACAACACAATGTCTATGTAAGAATTAATGATGCGAAAAAATATTTAGGAAATGAAGAACAACAAATAAGATAAGCCATGATTGATCCTTCAGGGGAAATTAATGTGTCGTAGCAGCAACATTAGAATGAATCATAGGCAGTGTTGTGCCTGAACGCGTTCAATGAACGATCGTTCATGAACTCGTTCGTATTTTGGGCGAACGTGAACTGAACGTACTGTATATCCGCTAGATGAACGTTATTGTGAACGCGTTCATTCTGGCGTTTGTGAACGGCGTTCTCTCTTCGTTCAAACTTCGTTCAACAGTGTCCCAAAATTCCATGGTTACATCGGTTTGTCATGTTGTATTTCATCCTATTCTGTGTTTCCGAGGCGTCTTGAACGCACCATCAGCCAAAAAAAGAGAAAAGCAAGGCGGCGTCTCACATTCATGTGCGCAGCGCGGAGACCGACTCCGCGTGAACAGTCTCATTGCAGCGACAGCTAGTGAACAGCACAGACAGTTACGGCCACTCGGCCAGGGCGAAGAGCTGTGACACTTTATCCGCTCTGCGAAGCTCATTTCCCGGCCACAAGCATTTGGAAGTTGACTTGTGTCTCTTCCAAAGTATCGGTGTTGTTTCCTTGGCTTCACTGCCGACAAAATTAACTTGAAGCTGGGCTGAATTAATAAAGTAAACACCGCGGAACGGCGAGATGAGTTTGGGATGTTACAACAACATGTCCGGACCGTGGCTGATGCGTCGTGCACCGTAGCCTACAGCCGACTTTAGGACGGTAGCCCCGGCCCCCGAACCTCTGAATGAACGTATTGTAGTCTGGACGTCCGACCCGACTTTATTTTGGCATTAAAAGTGGACTTCTGCACCTGGCTTTTGATGTTAACAGTGTCATACACTCACTTTGACAAGCCCCCAGCCCCCCCGCCAAGATGAATGAAAAATTAAAACACCATTACATTATTATGCATTACATTAGTATTAACCACATGAACCCCAGATGGGGGGAACATAAGCCAAAAATAGCCGATCTACAAGCTCACAACGTGTTGCAGCGCGACGCGTTGTGAGCTTGTAGATCTGCTATTTTTGGCAGAGAGAAAAAAAGCGTCCAAGAAAAGTAGGCCTCCCACCAAGATGAATGAAAATCTTTAGAAAATAGCAGATCTACAAGCTCACTGTGTCGCACCGTGACCTGTTGTGAGCATAGAGGTATAGGTTGTGAGCTTGTAGATCGGCTATTTTCCAATAGCCAAAACTTAAATAGGGCTGAAGTGATTCATGTATTTGCAAAATCTACATAGTAACTAGTAACTTCAGTTTTCAAATAATTAAAAATAAGTACAATATTTGCCTCTGAGATGTAGAGTAGAAGTAAGTAAGTACTGAAAACTGCTAATACTCTAGTAAAGTAAAAGTACCTCAAAATTGTACTTAAGTACAGTACTTGAATAAATGTACTTAGTTACTTTACACCACTGGAAATAATAAATATAGGGTGCTTTATGTACACCAGAGAGGATATAATGTATAAGAAAATTAAATAAATAACATTGGTTTTATAATGTATTGGATAAAAAATAAAAGTATAGTAATAATAATAAATAATAGATTCGGATGCATCCTGCTCCATATACAATACAATACAATGCACTGCTTTTCAGTTAATCATTCAAGTTTGAGACAATAAAAATATGCGATTAATAAGCGATTAATCGCGCGATTAACTACACAAATCATGCGATTAATCGATTAAAAAATGTAATCGCCTGACAGCACTAATATATATTGAAAAAAAAGAACGAAAAAGAACTGAACTAGTTCATTTTTTGAACCATGAACTTTAGTTCAAAATTTTTAATTATGAACTGAACTTTGAACTAGTTCATTTTAAAATTTGTGAACTGAACTTTGAACTAGTTCATATTTTAAGTGAACTTTCCCAACACTGATCATAGGATAGCTTCAGGTAACATACTGTAGGATAGCCTCAGGTATAGCTTCAGGTAACATAAGATAGCTTCAGGTAACATACTGTATAAATAGCTTCAGGTAACATAAGATAGCTTCAGGTAACATAAGATAGCTTCAGGTAACATAGAATTGCTTCAGGTAACATAGGATAGCTTCAGGTAACATAGAATTGATTCAGGTAACATAGAATTGGCTGTTTGTGGGGTCACGGCCTGAAAAGGTTGAGAACCACAGCTTTAATGCAGTGAACATTACATTAGCGTAGCGTTTACCTTGGTGAAGTGTTGAATATTCACCCAGCTGGGTTTAACGAGACAGCGGCGCAAAATGAAAATCCGACTTTTCAAAAACGTGCTATCACAGATGATCCGATCATCTTATAAAAAATGTAAGCATTATGCCAAGATAGTTATATAGGTTATATAGGTTATATAGGTTATATAGCTGATGCTGAGCTAAACATATTTGTTTAATTTCTAAGTTTTTATATTTAAACTTAATGATGAAAGGCCGCAGCGGCCACACACAGAGCAGCCGTTGTGCTCGCCTCTCCATGTTCACATTAATGAGCAGCACGAAGCAGCTTGACTGAAGCTGGTTGGAAGCCAGCTCCGCACAGCGCGCACCGGAGCGGAGGTTCCTTTGCGGGAGTGAAATGGCATGTCAAATATATTTCATAGCATACCAATGTTCTATTTTTCTCCATTACTTTACATCTGAACACTTTTTACATTTGCTAATTACTCAGCAAAGACTTTGCCATCATGAAAGTTATTAAATATCTGTAAACACTATGTGTATTGCTAGCATGACGCAATAGCAAATATATCCGTTACATCATCAAAGTAACACGCATAAATCAAGCCTAAACACTATTTTACAGTAAGGACAAGAACAGAAACACATGAACAACAAACACAAATATAATGAACTTCTTTATTTGTCCAATGAAATACTTTACAGACAAAGTACAGTCAAGGCGAAGATACCAAGTGTCTATCTTTGACTGATTCATGCATGAATAGCAAAAACAGACAAACTATTCTTCATAACATTGTGTTGTTGTGTTCTTCTTCAAGGTTCTAAATGTTCTTCTTCAAGGTTCTAAATGAACAGCCTTTCAATTTTAATAAGTAGCAGGTGGAGCTAATTGCAGTAGTGGGAGGTCAATGCTGCCTGCCAATGATATGATCAGGTGCAATCAATTACAAGCCAAACAGGTAGTATATATAACCTTCAAGAATCAACCACCACATAACACACATCAACATTGCCATCCTGTTTTTTCTTTGGATTATTATTTTTTGGCTGGGTTTTTCATGCCTTTTATCCAGAGAGGGACCGGGAAAGCAGGCCGACAGGAAATAGGGAGAAACACGTGGGTGTAACACAGCAAAGGTTGTGAAGAACGGGAGATGAACCCACAACCACTGCCAAGCCAGCACCGCAGCCCAGGGCACCTGAACCGCCACGCCACGGCCAAAACAGCCAAGTCCTGTATAACCCGGTCAGTGGTCATTGTTCTCACATGTTGAAATGTGTGTGCTCATCTACAACTATGTGCATGACAACACAGTTATGAACTACCGTAATACAAACTGTGTAATCCAACAGTCAAACAAATATGGCCTTGCCACAAAAGATGGCTGCGGCCACATGTCCCGAGGCAGCTGCTATTTGTATCAGATACATCCTTGGCGTTGTAAGTCCAATATACTGTACAATATTCATGTTTCAAGATGCCCAATATTGCTATGATCAACTTTCTTTAAACTCGCCTCAGGGTGGCATTTTATGTATACACCTGCATATTATGCTAATGATTCAACAATTCTTACAACGATGGAGCAAATCCCTCCTGGCTAGAAATCATTTGTTAGGGCCCTTATTTTTGGTAATGTTTAGAGGTCTACAATACAAAACGCACACAAACAAACTAGCTGTTAGGTCATCATTCCATCTGCACTGTATGTCATAGTGTAGTATGACATAATATTATAATAATATATGTTCCTCATTGTTTCTCCTTCCTCTTTCTGTCACTTTGTCTTTTCTATCATTCTCTTTGTCTCAGGTCTTGGCATGAACATTTCCCAGAGGACCTCCGGAACCAAGCTGTTGGCAAGCTGTGAGTGTTCACCACACAGAAACCAGAACCAATGCAATGGCCCTCATTTATCAACGGAGCGTAAAAAACGGCTTAAAATGTTCCATATATTCGGCCGTACACCAACGTCGAAGTCACATTTATCAAAGGATCCTATACAGCCGATCCTAGCGTATATCAGGTCGGAGCTTGATAATTCTCACGTCTGAAAACGAGTGTCATTTAAATAACACGCCCTTAAATATTCACAAAACGTCCCGACTTCACGACATGAAGAACCAGAATACGACCCAAAAAATGCATGAAAAGCCAATAAGAAAGAGTTTCCCCCACTCGCCTCGCCACACACGCCTCTCTCTGTCTTTTCACATCCATAGCGTAGCGGTACAATCTTTGTTGTCACATAGGCAGGCTTGTAGCCTACATGAATGACATATTATGATACCAATCACATCGCCATGAATGGAATACGTTTGTATACCCATTTATTTAACCCATACCGAGCAGTGCGTGTTCGAGTTACACTAAAAAAAAGCAGTCATGAGACTCGGGCGGAATGCAGTGATCCCGTGCTGCCACGTTAATATTGGAGCGTCGGGTTTATATCCTTAAAGGGGAAGACCACTCATTTTCATCATTAAACTATGTCTTTAATACACCTTAGAGCTGTTGTGTGGAAATAATAAAAAGTCCCCCCCCTTCTATGTTACCTAGAAAAGTAAAAAAATATTGATTGAGGTCATGTGATCAGTGACATACGCACGGTGTTCTTTTGGCTCCGCCCCCTCAGTACTTTTGGCTGAGGGGGCGGATCTGGGGACCCCACACAGACAGACAGACAGACAGACAGACAGACAGTGTTTGTTAATTTGTACCCATCAATGTTTTGTTGTGTGTGTGTGTCCTAAGTACATGAGTGTGTGTGCATGTGACATGTGACTGTGTGTGTAGCAGTGCACGTGCGTGCATGCGTTGTGCAATGCATTCAGCAGTAACTGTTTTCTTTTCTATTTTATTGACTGTAACCTTGACTTTAAGTAAAAAACAAAAGATGAGTGAGTCTGGGGGGAGAGAGAGGAGGAGCAGTCCGGGGAGAGAGAGGAGGAGGGAGCTGACAGACCAGAGTCTCCAACAGCCAGCAGTGTGTCTGACCACAGTGACCAGTCTAAAGAAAAACCTCCTAAAGTCACTGATCAACCTGGACCTCCAGACACTAAGTATGTCAATCCTCCTATAACATACTAGGAGGACACAACATGTGATCTCATGTTACATGTGCAAATTATTTGTAAAAATCCATTTTAGTCCTATGTATTCAATGTATCATACATAACATAGCATCCATGAAACAGAGGATCTGACAATTGTTAACTATGAAATATAAAATAATGTAACATACACAACTGACTCTTGCGTTTGTGTATTTTTGCCAGACCAAAATAACGGGGTCATCCCTATGTTCCCCGGGTTCTATGTTCGCATTCCGGATGCAGCATGTGTAATGTGACGCAGGGCGCATCCAGGTAATGGCTGGATGCGCCTCTGTGTTTTTGTTTGTTTGTGTATTTTTTTTTTACCGGTCTTTACCGGATTCTCCAACATCCATCTGGGTATTGCTATTGCTACCACTACTCAACTAACAACTGGCTATGTGTGTCTTCCTTTACCCCTACCAGTATGCATGCACTGACCAGCAAGCAAACAAAAAAGCCCTCGCTACAGAGTTGTACAGCTTGGGCGATGCTGCTGTGCTAGCCGCCAACAGACACGACCGTTTCACCAGAATGCTACAAACCCAGCAAATTCTCCAAAGAAACACATCACTGGAACTAGCTGCGGTGAAAACAAAACTCCAACAAGTTCAACAGGAACTACAAACTTCAACAGACTTTGTCAATACAACATTGACATCAGGTACTGTACATGCATGGGTCCAACTGCATCATAGGGAATAATCACTTCTGCTTTAAGTGTGACTAAGTCACCCTACTTGGGTGACTTTGACCAAATAGGGAAACTACAGGTTACTGAATGTATATGGTTGTAGGTTATAGTAATCATCACTTGATATGGCATGTCCAGAGTCTGCTTGGTCTGCTATGATTTGTATTTTAATGCCGTGTTTATTGTTGTTTCAGGTGATCAAAAAGAGGAAAGCACCACCGCCAGCAAAGTGCCCCCTCCCAGAATGCGGTGCAGTGAGGTCCGACCTCAAAGACCACCTGCGGCGCGCCCACAAAATGTCTAACCCGAAAGAAATGTTAATATTCGAGAAGTTGGCTAGGGGCCGCATAAACATTGATCCTTGTCCTTGCCCAGTGGCTTCCTGCCCCCACAAGGCCGGGAGCAAATTGAAAAGGCATATCCTTGGCGTCCACGCCAAGGAATCAAAGGATCCCAGAGGCCAGCAGCAAATTGGTAATAGTTTAAAGCACATTGCACAGTGGCAAGAGGGAGTTGAAGTTAAAGGGTCAGACAAAAAGATCGGCACCCACGATGGAAAAATGCACTGTGATGAGGTCCTGGCGTGTTGCATGCTGAAACAAATGCCTGAGTATGAGGGTGCTGAAGTAATCCGCTCCAGGCTCCCAGAAATACTGTCCTCGTCGGCCTGGACACGTCAAGATCAACATCACAGAACGTGACCTCACAAATCTCCAGGGTTAAAGGCTTCCTCCAATATATGGGTTATGGCCAGCGACCGAATGGAGGTTCATAGTAGGGCTGAACGATTTTGAGAAAGAAAATCTAATTGCGTTTTTTTCTGACTGATATTGCGATTGCGATTTGATTTGCGATTTTTAAAATGTCTTTAAAAAATACAAATAAATCTTTAAAAAAAATGTAAGTCAAGTTTCAGTTTAGTATTCACTGTGTAGGTTTAAAAAGTAATTGGAAGTAATGGAACATTACCAAATGGCATACCATTTATTTACTGTTCTATATTCTAATAAATAATGAGAACTAAAAGATGAATTGCTTCAAAACTTCCAACATGTACTTTTTTTACATGTACATATTTAAACATTTAGCTGGAATAGAAATAGCTTATTTTAAGTTTTATTGTTTAACATTTTATTATTTAAGTCATTAACTTATGGCTCAAGAAGAGAAGCACTTTCTGAAATGAAGTTTAAAATTAAACAAATAATTACCTTTTTGTGTAAACAATTCACAACAGTGAAATACGTAAGTCTTTCACTTATGACTCCAGAAGCACATTGCACAACTGAAAATGTACTGATATCCAGTATTTAGACATAAAACTAAAATTTGCACATTTGTCTCACAAGGCAAAGTCCTCTCCTATAGAGGTGAAGTGGCAGGTGGCAGGTGGCGGAGCTGCGGGCCTCAAATCCATCAGATGCACTGGTAACGACAATCGATTTGACTGAAGGCGTCCTAAATGAGTCCACAGCCCCAAAATCCTCTTGTGCCTCGTGCAACGCTTTGAAGAGGCAGTTGCTGGAGGAGAGTGTCAGGACCCGACCCGGGTAATAGTTGGACCAGTATAAACGGAGCACAGAAACCAGGAGTTTTGCAGAAACGAATATCTTTACTTCTCAGAAGGTTTAAACAAACAAAGATACACCTCAACAGATGGACACGGTAAAGCAGGTGAACACAGGGAGAAGAGTAGGTCACTCGACATTAGATTATCACAAAGCACTGAGCAAACATAGAACGCCTGGTTAAAATGCAAAGTCAATCAAATCAGTGGCACAGCGCGCAGCTGGGCACACGGCTGTAGCCTGTCTCCTCATCACCAGGGAAGAAAGGGGGGAAGGAGCGAGCCAGAGTGGAAAGACAGGGGGGCGGGGCCGAGGCCAGGGTCAGAGTGTGACAGAGAGAGAGAAAAAAAAGAGGAATACAAATGGCTTTGGAAAGCAGCTTTGGCCAGTAAAGTAAAGTGGAACAAGCATGGATATGGTCTGTCTGTCTGTCTGTCTGTCTAATTCCCATTTTGTTTATGCATGTCTGTTTTTTCTCATTGGACAGGAAACATATTCAACCTCACGTGTTGAACTAAGAAAGGGGAAAGGGGACAAAAGAAAAAGGCACGAGGAAGAGGTCTGTATTCATATGTGTGTGTGTGTGTGTGTGTGTGTGTGTGTGTGTGTGTGTGTGTGTGTGTGTGTGTGTGTGTGTGTGTGTGTGTGTGTCTGTCTATCTGACTGTCTGACTGTTTCCCATGTTGTTTATGCATGTTGTTTTTGTTCTCATTGGACAGGAACGCCCAATCGCAACCTCGACTCCACGCATTATTGGGAAAGGTGTCACAGTCTGTGTCTTTGTGTCTGTCCTTGTGTGTGTGTGTGTCTTTATGAGTGGGTGTGTGTTTTGGGCGTATAAGCTTGGCTCCAGCTCCCAGCTTGGCACACCTGTTTCCAGTTCCCTCATCTCCCTCACCTGTCTGCCATCAGCTCATCACCTCCAGCACCGGCTTCGAATGCTATCAATGCATTGAATGGGAGATTATCACGTTTTATCAGACCATTGAATGGGCGAGTAGGTGACGAGTAGGCGATACACGGACCTACCCGCGATTTGTCAGACCATTTATTGGGCGTAATCAGGAGCTACTGACCTACTTTGGAGGCGGAGCAGTCCCCACAACAATATTTACGATTCTGTGCCTATCGGTACATAACTCAAACGGCGCTGAGTAGGCTCAGACTGCGCGCCTCCGTCATGGTCCGAAAACAACCAAAACCAAAACCGAAACTGAACTATTTAAGTCATCTCCGTTGGTAGGTCAGTATGTCTTGATAACACCCAATGAATGGTCTGATACATCGCGGGTAGGTAAGTAGGTCGCCTACTTCGCCCATTCAATGGTCTAATAAAAGGTGATAATGTCCCATTCAATGCATTGATAGCATCCGAATCAGGTGCACCAGTCTATAAAGCCATGCTCTTCTCTCCACGCGATGCCAGATCGTTTCACAAACTCCCAGTGTGTGGTAATGCTTTTTGCCTGCTAACTCAGTCCTAGTTATTTTCTTTGTGCTACAGTTAGTGTTCTTGAACCGTGTTCCGTGTACGCCTCGTGACTCACTCCTCTCTCCTGTGTTACAGTAACCATACTCACCTGCCTGCCTGCCGTGCCTGCCTACCAGCTGCCTTCGACCAACACCACCAACCTCTCCACTCCTTTGTTTGAATAAACACCCTTGGACTTTGACTATTGTCTCGTTTCTGCATTTGGGTCCGCCAGTTACACTAATCGTGACAAAAGGGGAAAGGGAAGAAAATGACTGAAGACGTGCAGCATCCTGAGGAGGGAGAGGTGGAGGAGCAGGAGGGGGGGCACTGACGTGGTCTTTGTCACTCAGGAGGAGGAGAGTTCCCTGTGTAGCACTGCCACATGTTTAAAAAATATATGTTGTAACACTCCTAGCAGAAGAGTGTAAGTTGCTTTCATATCACTTTACTAGAGGTTTGGGTACAGGTTCTAATTACTTAATATAGGTATAACTTCGGTAGAGGAGGCACATGTACAGCCGCGCTTGAAGGAGAAGTTTCGACGCCGGGCCAAGGTGCTCAAAGGGCACTTGAAAAAGTTCAAAGGGGTGAAGAGGCCTACACCCCCTAGGTACTCCACCTATTAGAAGATCGGCGAAGAGGGAGTTGAAGTTAAAGGGTCAGACAAGAAGATCGGCACCCACGATGGAAAAATGCACTGTGATGAGGTGCTGGTGTGTTGGATGCTGAAACAAATGCCTGAGTATAAGGGTGCTGAAGTAATCCGCTCCAGGCGCCCAGAAATACTGGCCTCGTGTGACATACTGTAGTGGTGGATGTGGGAGAAAAGTTTGACCGAGTCACGCATCGCTATGACCATCACCAGGACAAATTATGTCCAGAAGTTCATAGATCACACCCCCAAAACATGGAATGGCTTTCTAAGCTCGGCAGGGCTTATGTACCAATATTTTGGTAAACGGCTGCTGACCCAGCTGACCGGGTGTAAGGAGGATGACCCGGACTTCAACAAACTCTATACTAAGGTGTATGAACAATTTGTTCATGAGATGGATTGTGGTGACACTAAGGTGTATGAACAATTTGTTCATGAGGTGGATTGTGGTGACACTAAGGTGTATGAACAATTTGTTCATGAGGTGGATTGTGGTGACACTAAGGTGTATGAACAATTTGTTCATGAGATGGATTGTGGTGACACTAAGGTGTATGAACAATTTGTTCATGAGGTGGATTGTGGTGGGAAAAAAAAGATTGCTTGCCACGACTGATTGCTCACAGAACATAGTCAGTAGTGATGTGGCGATACCACATTTCTTCAATTTGATACGATACCGATATTTTTGGGGCAGATTTTCCGATACCGATACCGGAAACAGAACCAAACCTGGTGACTGATGTCTTTCCCACTGTCACACCACACTCAGATGGTTAGGCCAATTTATGACTTTCCTGTTAGGATCACTCCAAGTAAATTTGGAGATGGAAAATCCCCTCCCTCGTTCCCATAAGCCCCACTTCCACAGAGGTGGAGTTAACCACTCTACCCTCCGGCCTCTGGGCTATGAACACAGGGGGGCAACTGTCCCGTCGCCAGCCAACTTTATTAAACATCATTCCCAACACCCAAATCGTACTGTTATAGCGTCTAATCTTATTTCTATTCCGATCCAACCTATCATGACTGCCCCTGTTCCTATTGTATCTACTCCACTATCCCCAGTCAACTTTAAAAATAGAAAAGGTTTGGGTATAATCCATTTAAATATTAGGAGTGTTCACTTACAAATGGTCAGACTGACCCTGATCTGCTCATTTTAGGTGAATCATGGCTCAAAAAACGGGATGCTCCTTCCATTCCGACATCTCACCACTCCGACTAGTGGCTTCCGCGTGCGGTTAAGGTTAGGGTTAGGGTTAGGTATAGGGTTAGTCAACGTCGGAAAGGCGACAAAGGAGAAATGCACCCTCAAAAAACATATTAATGATTCAGGTATTGCCTTTTCAATTCAAATATAATTCAGGTTATAATTTATTTAGAGTAGATAAAGCTAAACGAGGAGGGGGGGGGGTGGTCATCGGTTTTCTCTGTGTCAATTTTGGATTCTATTACTCGACCAAATTATTTTGAATTCCTTGCTCTGAGTATTAGTAATAGTAACTAGGGCCAACTCCTTTAGTTATAGTCGGTGTTTACAGACCTCCGTCTGATGTGGCAGACTCTATTCATACTCTAGCAGGCTTAATGTCCAAATATTCAGACATGGAACTTCTGGTTTTGGGAGATTTGAATTTTAACTGGAATAATATCTCATCAGACCGCTTTAAAGAAGTATGCAGCAGCCTTAATTTAACACAGCTGATAACTGAGCCTACCAGGCCAAATTTGAAGGACAGCTCCAAGGATACTTTAATTGATCTTTTATTCTCGAATAAGCCTGACAAAAGTGTGGCTAGCGGTGACCATTAGCCAATTGTGTGTATTAGGAGTACACACATAACAAAGACAAATTCCTGCATGGTTATTAAAATACATTTTAAACATTTTAATGAGCAAGCGTTTTTAGCCGATCTTCACCACAGTGGTATGGTATTCACATCACAATAACATTCTCAGCTTAGCTGAGAGAGAGATGAAGTAGGGACTTTTTCATAGATTTCATAGATAGCTTCGAAGATTTGACGGCCCCCCTTTGGTAACTCTGAGGACCCCCTAGGGGTCCCGGGCACCCGGTTGAAGAGTCCTGCCAGTCAAATTCATGGTGTTGTCCCGTTAAAAACAGAATTGCTCCTTGTATTTCACTGGCTGCCTCACATTTTCACCTACTGTACATTATCACTTACAAATGTCTCTTGGCATACTATTTACAGTGGAAAGGGTTTTTCTCCTGTGTGCATACACTGGTGTGTCTTCAGATGACCTAACCGACTGAAACTCTTGTCACACTGTTTACATAGGAAAGGTTTTTCTCCTGTGTGGATACGCTGGTGTGTCTTCAGGTGACTTAACTGACTGAAACTCTTCCCACATTGTTTGCAGAGGAAAGGTTTTTCTCCTGTGTGGATACGCTGGTGTGTCTTCAGATGATGTAACACATTGAAACTCTTGTCACATTGCTTACAGAGGAAAGGTTTTTCTCCTGTGTGGATTTGTTGGTGACTCTTCAGGTGAGCTAACCTATTGAAACTCTTGCCACATTGTTTACAGAGGAAAGGTTCTTCTCCTGTGTGGATACGATGGTGTCTCTTCAGATCATTTAATTGACTGAAACACTTGCCACATTGTTTACAGAGGAAAGGTTTTTCTCCTGTGTGGAATCGTTGGTGTCTCTTCAGGTGATCTAACCTATAGCTCTTGTCGCACTCTTTACAGTGAAAACGTTTTTTCCCAGTGTGTACATGTTGGTGTACATTCAATTCACCTAAAGCGAGGCTCTTATCACACGGTTTACATATGTGGGTGTCCTTTCCTGTCCAAGTCAGCCGTTGTTTCTTTAGTTGTTCCCCAAGCTTAGTTGAAGTCTTTATCAACTGTTGATGACTGTAAGATCTTGTTATTTCGTCTGTGCCTCCTTGTTTCTGGCTGGTTAAATAGGTGGTTATTGGATGACAGCCGGTGGCTGATGGGATCCGTCCATTCCTCAGCATTTGGATCTGGGAAGATCGGGACGTCACGTCTTCCAGGAGCGGTTCGTCAAAGCTGCCTCTAGACATGGACTGTGATGTGGACAGAGTGTAGGTCTATGGGAGTGGAAGATTATGCTCTCTATCTCTCGGTTCTCTCTCACCTTTCTGTCACTTCTCTCTAGGTTGTACGGATATGAAGTGAGAAGTGTAAAGGCATCTTCACGCCTTTATATGGGTTGACCAGAGCTCTGCTCTGATGTCACACACAACACAAACTGTTTCCATGTACGCTCACTGCTCAACAACACTGCTCAAACGTGTGCAGGGAAACAAGGGAGGGACTGTCGCAAAAAAGAATGACTTTACGGCAATTAAACGTTGTTTACGCTGTGCTTTACATCAGGGGTCTTCAACAGGGGGTCCGGGACCCCTAGGGGGTCCTCAGAGTTACTACAGGGGGTCCGCCAAATCCTTGTGTGATATGATTATTTGTTTTACCTTAACCACTTGAACCCTAGCATCCCTTTTCTGAGGAGAACTTTAGCCAAAAATAGCAGATCTACAAGCCCACAACGCCTCGCGCTGCGAGGCGTTGTGAGCTTGTAGATCGGCTATTTTCGGCAAAGAGGGGAAAAAAGAGCAGACCAAGTGGACCAAGAGTGAAAGTTTACTAAGTATTGACGGTTTAAGTCGTTAAATGTCTGAAAATACACATTAACATGAATCCAACATCTATGAAAAGCTTTAATTTGCAACACAATGTTATGTAATATATAGTGGGGGTCCCTGCTTCATCTCTCTCTCAGCTAGGGGGTCCTTGGCCTGAAAACGTTGAAGACCCCTGCTATACAGAGAAAAGAATAAAAAGATGTGAAATGTGATGGAAGACTGTCAGAAAAAAAGCACACAAACACAACAGATAAACACAAATTAGATATCCGAGTAAGGGAGATATTCAAAAAAGAACAAATTAAAAGCCAGGCAGGAGTGAACTTACAAAAGCCAGTCTATGCAAAAATATATTTTTTAAGAGCAACAATTCATGTGTATTATGGCCAATATATATTATAATGTATAGAAGTAATATTCTATAAACCTCCGTGTAGCCACAGGTCATGCTATTGTTTAGAATCCACTGTACTTAAGTTTGGTTATGACGAGGCTTCCACATGTAATGTATGTATGTAATTTAGAAAATAAATTGAGCCTATTTTTTGCCTGGGAACACAGAGCGATGCACACAATATTTGACTTACATTACATCTGGCCAGCAATTGATTGTCGTCAGAAGTTTAGTATATAATATGTATTATATTCCATTGAAGGTATGTTAAGTGTTAATGATTAAATATGAGTATGTTTAGGCTATAACATCATAGGCATGAATAAGAATGTCTGCAATTACTTTGTTTATCTGTCTTTCCTGCACTTTCCTTTCTAGACTTTCCCTGACTATTTTCTTGCTAAACGTTTTAAGATAAGAAAACAGTATATCAAATGTAAAAATGTAAGTTATACAATCACTTTATTTGTTACACTTTGTTAATTGCATTGATTGGTGCAGGGGATTAATAATTCACTTTAAGAAATGTGTTAATTGTGAAAAAAAGCTGAATGAGTTCCAAACAATACCAAAGTTGACACAAACACAAACCCAAATGTTAACAAATCAAAATGACTAAAATAACCAAATAAACGTAAGCAAAGCAGATATTCACCATAACAAAAAAAGCAAAGCAAAACTGTAATAGGTACCAACTAGAATAGTTTGTAGCTTAATTCCATTTAACCTAAACCTATATTAGAAAGCCATTTGACCATTTGGTTATGTATGAATAAGTCAAATATATCAGACATTTTAACATGTGTTGAGCGAGGGTGGTGGGGGGGCTGAAATGAATGCATCATTAACAGTTCAAGTTGCTCATGTAGGCCCTATACATTTCATGGGGTATAGTTATTTTAGTAAACTGTTCAAAGTGGTGAATTGTACGTAGGTTATGGAGTATAATAAATATCTATTGGAATACAAATTGATCAGTTCATCAGTAGGGCCAACACTGGCAGCTCTCACAACCTATGAGAGCCATCGCATTTCACGATTTTGTGCAACTTTAACACAAAAAGGGAATCTAAAAATGTTTTAGCACTAATTCAATTACACAAAGAACACATTTCTTTCTGAGTTGAGCTAAATGCCAGTAAATGTAAAATATATTATTTACAATCCTACAACTGTCCTCGATTCTCTGTGCAATAAATAATCATAACTTCTTCTGGCCAGTTAACGGTTTCAAAAGAACCCGGAGCTGCTTCTTCCTGTCGTTCACACACCCTAGGTGAGTGTTGGCGGTGCGAGAGGAACAGCCCAGCGTCTCCATGTTGACGTCCTCTCTGTAGACCTCCTGGTCGTTATAGAAGAGGTCAAAGCCGCCCACCCTCTTCTCCTCCCCGGTGAGCCTGCCCTCCATGTCTATGATGTGCAGCGTGTCTTCCAGCATGTTATACTTCATCTCGTAGTCCTCCTGGTTGCTGCCCGCCATCGACGGAGAGGCGTTCACCTCGATCAGCCACGGCTTGAGGTCCTGGTCCAGCAGGATGTCGTAGCCGTAGAGCTCGAAGCAGTGCTTGTCGTTTATGACGAGCTTCTGCACGCTCTGAAGGCTGAAGATGAAGATGTTATCCATGTCCTTGAGCATGGCCTCCACCGTCTCCGAGCCGTGTTTGGCGGTCAGGTACCGACGAAGCTGGTCTATCTGCCACTTGCAGCCCTTCTCGGGATCGTAGGCGGGCGCCGTTCTTTGAACGGCCACGTTGGTGAGGTGCGCGTACTCGTCGTCAATGCTGTTGAGGTCATACCGTGTAGTACAGATGCGGGCAAAGCCATCCCGATACAGCCAGGCCTTCAGAGGATTAAACGATGTCACAAGGACATAGACTCTCAGATCAAATTTCTTGCCATTAATAAGGTAGGGGTTTTCTATATAGCGCTGAACCACGTAGTTCTGCACTTGATTCTCTTCCGCTTGTTCGTCCGAGTACCGAAAGGTGCCGGCCTCCCTTTTCCAGTCCATGATGTCTTTCAGTTTTCTGAAAAGGAAAATCCCCTTGCCCTCCCTCCCCGACACGGGTTTCATGATCCAAGTGCTGCCGGGGGATTTCTTGAACTCCTCCACAAAGAGGTGGTATTCGTTGGGGAGATCAAAGGTGCGGGGGAAGAAGTCACACTTGGCCGCTTTCCACGGCTCGAGTGTTTTACGAAACCTCTTCAGGTTTTTCACCATGCTGTTCTTTCGCGTGAGCTCGTGGCACTTGCGAAAGTGGCATATCCTCTGATGTTCCTCCATGAAGGATTGATCAAAGTTATCCCTCAGCCAGCTGATATCGCACCAGTTAAAGTCCCACTGTTGTGTTTCGTCCTTGATCTCATACCAGCCTGGTCTTTGCCGAAGAACATCCTGGATAGTGGGTAGCATGCCACATTTATAGCGCACACAGGTTTTTCCCTTACGCTCCACTAATTTCTTCATATATTCTTCTACCTTCTTCTTTTCCTTTTCCTTCGTCTTATTTTTTGATGTTTGTGACATTTGAAAAGCCGCCAACCCAAATACAAATTTTAAGACATTTAAAGTTGTTACTTGATACTGGTTAGGAGCGCCTTGGAATTAAAGCAAAGCCTCAATCTCTCTACGTCTCTCTATGTCTCCTATCTCTACACCTCCACTACTGTCTACATTGAGCTCAGCGTCCAAAGGATCTTCACCCTACACGTCCTTATATAGGCTGAGTGAGCTCTGTTCTGACATCACACACCAAACGCAAACTATTGCCAAACAATGTTGATTTGCACAGGCCTGTCCTGACTGCAGTGGTGGAAAAAGTACTCCCATTTTCTACATAAGTAAAAGTATCAATACTGCAACATAAAAATACTGTTACAAGTAAAGGTCCGGAATTCAAAATGTACTTGAGTAAAAGTACAAAAGTACTGGCATCAAAATGTACTTAAAGAACCAAAAGCAGAAAGTACTCATTATGCAGAATGTCCAATTTCAAGTCCTCGAATATATAAAAATCCTTTGAAAATAGCAGATCTACAAGCTCACAATGCGACGCATTGTGAGCTTGTAGATCGGCTATCTTCAATAGGCCAAAATGTATATAAGGCTGAAGCGGTTTTGTAATAATAATAAAAATCTACAAAGTAACTAGTAGTGGAGTAAAAGAGTAGAGGTAAAAAAAGTATTGGAAATCGGAAATACTCAAGTACAAATACCTCAACATTTTACAAAATTTAATTTCCATCACTGCCTGACTGTGGCATTGTATGCCCACGGCTTTCCGTTTACTTTACTTCACATGGTTTGTGATCCCACCAATATAGTGAGAATTAATCTGTAATGGTAAAAGTGCTACACACATTAAAGGATAGCGGGTTGTCCGTCTTGTTTAACCCACTGATTATGACTCACAGTATTGACATTATCTAATGGCTTGTTGGAATTCCAAGAAAAATACTGGATTCCATCATTTCAGTATGATATGATATCTACTTCGCAGAGAAATTATGTCAATTCATGAGCAATAGAATATGGAGCAATTTGTTTAACAAAACTAAAACCAAGGCAACCAAGTGTCCTGGGGTTGAAATATTTTATTCTGTTAGGAGATATATGATGATATATGTACATTAAAGATCAGTTTTAATTGACTAAATATCATAAGATTATAGTCGTCTAAATCTACAGTTGATTTAGTCGACTAAAATGTATGTTGGCCGTGCCTTGATGGCGTCGTAATGGCTGATTTTACACGCGGCTGCGTGCTGAAAATAGCCGATCTACAAACGTTGTGAGCTTGTACAAGCGTTGTGAGCTTGTAGATCTGCTATTTTCAGAGCGCAACACCCAAGCGCAACCAAACATAAAATGACTTGTCAGTCAGAGCTGCACTTGGCCCTGGAATATTTTATTAATACTTTTATATTGATAGAGTTACTGAATATAAGCATCTTGGTATTTGGTTAGACGAAAAACTAACATTTACATATCACATTAATGATCTCACCACCAAACTACGACCAAGAATAGGATTTCTCTACAGAAACAAAGCCAATTTTCCGATGATCTGTAGAAAAAGGATTGTCGAAGCAGTTTTTCTGTCAGCTTTGGACTATGCATGGGGATGTAATATATATAAGTGCTGCCCCTACTACTCTTTTACCCCTGGACACAGTCTTTCACTCAGCACTTAGATTTATCACTGGAGAAAGCTACAACACCATTGTATCATCTACGACATAGTAGCCAGGTTGGTCTTCCCTCTCCGAGAGGAGAACTAGACACTGGTACCAGTTTATTTTTAAGGCTATTGATGGGAAGGTACCGCCATACATTACTCTACTCATTTGATTGTTTTGCACTCGCCAGACTCGCTCCAGCGACTGGCTTACACTCGAGGCTGTAAGCCAGTCGAGGTTCCACTCGAGGTTCCATCTGTGCAGTCGGAACTTGATGAAAACTGCTTTCTGCTTTGATGCTCCTATTTCATGGAATACCTTACAACTCGAGCTAAAAATGAACACCCCAATTTCCTATGGACAATTTAATAACTTACTCTTAAATATACCTACCTCAATATGTGATTGTTTTTAATTTACACATTTTCTATTAGGTCTTATCTTGTTGTTTCTGTGTTTTTGTATGTTGTATTGATGAATTGTAGAATGTACTGTTGATTTCTCTTGTGTGTGTGTAATCTTAATCTTGTTCTGTAATCTCGACAGCATTGCAAATGAGGGTGAACCTTAATGCCCTTTTCATGAATAAATAAAGGTTTCAATCAATGTACAAAAATAATGAAACACTGATCAAATCGGAAAGAAAAAAAATCCATCCTTGAACACTAACAAACTCAAAAGGGACAACATCCCAATTCTTCCACAACTACTGGTTTATTCTACCAAAACATTAAAACAAAAAAAAACAAAAAAACTGTTTAATAAGTGATTTTCTGGCAGGATACCCCCAGCCCCAGCAGGGGGTCAAGGCTACTGGCGTTTGTGGGGCAATAAAGGTTGTTTCAGGGCAGGCATTTCTCATGTAAACACATGTAATTTCGCTGAAATTACATCTTGGTTTGGTCTTGAATACATGACTGTATAATCCTAGTTTTTTTGCGCTTTGCAAACTGTCACACTAGAGTGAACTGTCCAAAAGGATTCAAGGTCTCAAACACAGGATCAGCAAGCATGAGGAGCACGCCTAGTGTGTGCATCGCAATCTAAAACAACTTCAGCTGTCTGAAGCACTTTATATAGTCCATCCCAACCAATCACTGGAAGCGCTGGTGATTGGCACCCAGCAATCTGAAGATGCGCAGCACCTGTAGTTAGCCACAGACACGCACGCACGCACACACACACACACACACACACACACACACACACACACACACACACACACACACACATACACACACACACACACACACACACACACACACACACACACACACACACACACACAATGCATCATGTTGTGAGCTTGTAGACCACTTTTTAAGGAAAGAGATTTGGTGGAGAGGGAAAAAAGGAGGGGGCATGTGTAGGGTGGTAATAATAAAATCACTTGTGCAGACACTACTTTACTTTTGTAAAAGTGTGTGTGTGTGTGTGTGTGTGTGTGTGTGTGTGTGTGTGTGTGTGTGTGTGGGTGTGTTTAGTGGGCATGGAACCCATACTTATATTACATTAATCACAGTGGTTCCCAAACTGGGGGTTTCCCAGGCGGATCCCGAAATGTTTTCTCCCCCCCCACTTTCTCCACTGTATTCAATTGTATTGTTTTGTCCAATATATTTGTATTTAAGTTAATAAAATGAATGAGTATTACTAAATGCATTTTAAATGAATTGTTACACTGAATAGTGATCCCTAAATAAACAAATAGAAAACACACATCACTTGGTTGAGGTGCTGGGTTGGAAAGTAACATGAAGTAAAATAAATAAATAGAAGAACATATTAAATGAAGTAAGAATAAACCCACACACCATCCACCTTTGAGTGTGCGGGTTCTTTTTAATATCCCTTTGTGACAATGGGCTATTAGAGTGATGGAGTTTACAGTACACATCTGGTGAGAGTGCAGATACACAATGTGGCCCCCTGGAGTGAGTGTGGACATGTAGTGGCCCTCTCCATCATCAACGTTGCCTACCCTAGCGTCTCTATTCTGGGCATGTCATAAAAGGCGAACATTCGGGTGAAAATAACAGATCTACAAGCTCAGGTTGTGAGCTTGTTTCAGAGAAGAGCTTTGGTATAGGGGTGAAAAAAGGAGGGGACCAAGTATAGACCCATGACGTACCTCGGTTAATGAAGTATAGGGTTTAAGTGGTTAACCCATTTAGACTTGAGGCCGATTCTAAAAACGCCTTCTAAATCCTGACCTCAGTTTTCTGAAAAACGTCAAATATTTATTCAAATATTACAACAAACGTATGTTGCTATATACTGTACATAGCAACAACAACCCCAAAAGGGGTTCCTGTCTTGAAAGGTATAGTTATAAATAGGGGTTCCCATTAAAAAAATGGGTTAAACATCAGCAATTTCTGCATTTCCTCGTCGCTCGTCAAGTCTGTGCGCTAGTTAGAAAGGGCAGATAGATTTTCACCTGTCGGGCCACCTCTGATGGCAGCCATAATTACACAGCTGGCCGGCAGCATTTAGAAGGTCAGAGGTTAATGGCACTACGGGGTTTAAGGCAGGCCCAAGGAATCCATATGCTGAATATCACCCCCTATACTGGTCACTGTGGGAAAACTGCAGGACCTGCACACGAGGGGGGCTTTGAGGTTAGTGTGAGGTCGTTCACATCGTCCTACAGTTTTGCAACCTTGCTCTATTAACCAGTGGTTCTCAAACTGTGGGTTGGGACCCCCAGAGTGGTCCCCAAATTATTGTTTATTATAATTGTTATAATTTAATTGATTTTTTTTGGGGGGAGGGTTCCCCAGAGGTTCCCAGATGATTAGCTTAACGTGCAACATTGTTTTCTCACTCAACAGTAAACAAACCCAGTTCAAATATGATTATTTTGAGCGGTCACGGCCTGGAACGTTTGAGAACCACTGTACTGAACAACAAGCAGCCCGAAATGTATCACTGCAACGGTCTACAGCAGAATGATACTGAACCGGATACGGGACGCCATCGACCCTCACCTGAGGGAGAACCACAATGGCTTTTTGGAGGGCAGAACTACCGTGGCCCAGATATTGGCCCTAAGGAGAATAATCTAGGAGGTGAAAAAGGACAACCTGACTGCTGCTCATTGTTGATTTTGTCGACTAAAACTATGACGAAAAATGTTCGTCGACTACCTTTTTTCACTGACGAAAACTAAATAAAAACTAAGCTATGATGACTAAAACTAAGACTAAATATACTGACAATTTCGTCAACAAATAAAAACTAGACTAAAATGTTAGTGCGGGATCTAGAGGAGAAGAGATCCAGTAGAACTAAAAGACTAGTCATTTTATGTTTGGTTGCGCTCGGATGTTGCTCTCTGAAAATTTTCAGCATGCAACCAAGTGTAAAATCAGCCATTACGACGCCATCAAGGCACCGCCAAAATACATTTTAGTCGACTAAATCAACTGTAGATTTAGTTGACTATAACCTTATGATATTTAGTCGACGAAACTAGACAAAAACTAAAACATTTCAGATGACTCAAATATGACTAAAACTAAATGGAATTTTATTCAAAAGACTTTGACTAAAACTAAATCAAAATGTGCTGTCAAAATCAACACTGCTGCTGCTTCATTGATTTCAAAAAGGCATTTGACTCGATCCACAGAGGCACGATGATGAACATCCTTAAGGCCGACGGTGTCTCTCCCAACTTACTCCGGTCAATAGAGACCATGTATGCAGGCACAAGGGCCAAGGTGGTGACCCCAGATGGCAACAGTGAGGAGTTAGACAGCCTGGCTCGGGTAATGCAAGTCCGGGACTATGCGCTCAGGAAGGCCATCAGTGGACGAGAGCAGGATCTTGGCTTCACTCTAACACCAAAGAGGTCGCGACGACACCCCACAATAGTCCTGACAGACTTGGACTTTGCGGATGACATCAGCCTCCTCTCCGACCACGTAGTAGACTTCGAATACCTGGGCTCATGGGTCAACTCAACCGAGCAAGATCTGAAAGTGAGGAAGGCACTTGCATGGAGGGCCCTGAATGGTTTGTCGCGGCCGGGAGCTACGGTGGATCTCCTTCAAAGATTCCCTGACTCGACAAGTTCATCATCGCCGAATGGCGATGATGAACCGGAAGTGGTCAGATGGGTTGGCTGCGAACACTTTCGAGATTTTGAAGTGGGCCCTTATAGAGGAGGTTCGGAACTGCTGCTCAAAAATGTTCCCTGAAGTTTACTTTCACTTTGAATCCTAGTTCTTGTTACAGTCTCACTTCAGCTGACAGAGCCAGCAGCAGGTTCAAGTTTTCAGGGACAGTATTCCCTAGTGGCGCATAGACAGTCTGGTATGATTGAATTGTGTTTAGATCAATAGCTCTGTTGCAGCAATATCCCTTCAGGGTGTCAGGTAGAACACTACAGTATTATCGATGCTCAGGTGATTCTGTTAAACAAATGAAGGAGGAATTGAGTGGCAAGTGCCATCCCCTGGGACCCCAAATGAATCCCCTGTGGGGGTGTGAAATGCCATTAACTGTTGTCTATTGTTTCCTTAAGTCCTTTGACAAGCACACATCTACTGTAGACCACTAATTAAATGGTGTAAAATGTAAATGTACCGCATACATTGGAGGTTATTCCACCAAGACTTTCATTAAACATCTCCATTGCATTTCTACAATAACAATACCAAGTGCATCATTACTGCATTGAGTGTGAATCGACCTTATATTAGCAGGCCCCGCCACCTGTTCATTAGAAACAGCCAGTCAAGTGTGAAACAGACTTAAGGGCAGCTTGGTGGCTATGCGCTGCTCGTTGGCCTCAGCTATTTAAAATGCCTAGGCATTTATCAGCGCTGGGCTGACGCTCGTATCAGAGAGCGTGGCTGACCATGAAGTGAGCCGTAATTACACTCTTAACAGTCCCACCATGCGTGCGTGCGCGTGTGCGTGTCTGTGTCTGTGTCTGTGTCTGTGTGTGTGTGTGTGTGTGTGTGTGTGTGTGTGTGTGTGCGTGCGTGTGTGTGTCTAGGGCTAAACCAAATGTATTGTACTATATGCTGCCATTTCCCCCACTTATTTTAAGAAATAGTGGAATCAATTATTATATATTTTGTATTATTTATGTTTTAATTGAATGATTACATTATTTTTTTTTCTCCTCAAAACGTTGACAAGCTTTAGTTACTTCCACCTACAGCTTCATGAAAATGTCATATCTACGAGTTATATCTGACTGCCATGAAGCCCACTCCTGTATTCCACCTGCCAGTTCTAGCGGGAATCGCCCAGGCCGGCCTCCAAGGGGAGACTGTTACCCTCGCCCTGGCAAGGAAAGCCTAGAAACATGACATGGCATATCCTGCATGACACCACAATGATAACGGCGCCGGATGGGGAATCCAAGCTAATAGAAACTGCAGGCTTTCAATTCCTGGAAAGTTGCAATGCAATAATAGATCCCATTGTTCTCGCCTTAATAAAAATCTGAATAAAAAAATTGTAATCTTTTTGGAGAAAAAAAATCCTGCCAAACGATGATGTCACTGGTAGACGGGTTTCTGGACTGTCCACAGCCCTCCTATGAGACACAGACCAAGTAGAATTGTTTTTTATCATTTTATCATGAGCATTAGTGAGGACCTATTATATGAAGATATGTTGAAAGATATGTTGTTCCCCTTGGGCTGAACCTCCTTCCAGGAAAAGGTCTCTGGATTGAATGTCCAGAGATCATAGAAGATGGCATAATTGTAACCAGCAAATATGTACAGCTCTCTGTTGTAGGCAGAGGCTGCATGACGGTCGCGTCCTTTTGGAAGAAACTGTTCTCAGCCAGCAGTTGGTCTCTGTGTCAAACACATTGATAATGTTGCAGTAGATGCAGTTTCAGTTTTGGTTCCCTCTGCCCCCCAATAAAAAAACATATTTTTAGCGGCGCTCTTCTGCGTCAACGTTCTGATTGGTCAGGCTCGCCAAGGTTCTGATTGGTCAGGTCCGTCAACGTTCTGATTGGTCAGGCTCGCCAAGGTTCTGATTGGTCAGGTCCGTCAACGTTCTGATTGGTCAGGTTCGCCAAGGTTCTGATTGGTCGGGTCCGTCAACGTTCTGATTGGTCAGGCTCGCCAAGGTTCTGATTGGTCAGGTCCGTCAACGTTCTGATTGGTCAGGCTCGCCAAGGTTCTGATTGGTCAGGTCCGTCAACGTTCTGATTGGTCAGGCTCACCAAGGTTCTGATTGGTCAGGTCCGTCAACGTTCTGATTGGTCACTATTCATGACATCACTATGTTACTATTCATGACATCACTATGATGTCATGAATAGTGACCAATCAGAACGTTGACGGACCTGACCAATCCGTTGACGGACCTGACCAATCAGAACCTTGGCGAGCCTGACCAATCAGAACGTTGACGCAAAAGCCAGGTATAGAGGGCTAATATCCGCTCTATACCTAAAGGTATATCTGCTACAAAAAGCTACGAAGATAGAAGCTGATAGAGTGGGTACCTAAAGTTTATTTTTTAGGTACCCACTCTATCAGCTATGACAGATCAGTTTTTGCCACTTACCTTGGAATGCATTTGGTGATTCGCTTCCAATGGCACTATTTAGTGCCACTGGAAGCCTTTTAATATTGTTTCTCTAGTAGAAACACATATCTATGACAAAATATATCAAAGGCGCCGCTACCTTCACACAGGTGTGATTTTTCTCAATGATGGTGGCAGAGTGACATGATGAAACTGGTGGTAGAGTGCCTCTGGTGTTAAGAAGACCAGACCATTGTGGTGGTATCCGACTAAATAAAATAAATGAATACAAGTAAGACCATTACTGCATCAAAATAATACAAATAAGACAATCAAAAGTAATCCACAAACTATAATACAAAAACTGGTCAAACATTGGCCATATCAAATACTATAAGAAAAAGGCAACAATTGTGAAAATAGCAGATCTACAAGCCCACAACGTCTCGCAAAGCGAGGCGTTGTGAACTTGTAGATCTGCTATTCTCACAATATTGATCTGTGGAACCAAGTCAAACTAAATGTAATGTCTCAACTCCTACAATTTCAAGTGCTTGTCAGGGTGGGGGGTCCCCAGTATGTGTAAATATGATTATTTTGGGGGGTTGCAGCCTGAAAAGGTTGAGAACCACTGGCCTAACCCAGCAGTTCCCAACCTTTTCTGGATCGGGGCCCACGTTGCCAGACGGGTGGGCTTTTTGCATTTTGAGCATGTTTTTTTTTAATGATCATTCAATCTATTGCGTATCGGCTTGGATCCCCAACGAATACTTTAGGTAATTGTTTGTTAGTAGTATCACTATGAAAACACATTTTTCAAGGTTTAATACTAGGATTAAACTAAGGATAAAATAGTAGAGGTCACGCACCCAAATTATTATTATTATTAGATAACCGTAATCAAAAACCTTCTTAGAAAATGACAATTTTCCTCATGGGAAAACTATCCCCACAGGTTTGTCTGGTTTTACTATCCTTGAGAGCACCTTTTGCACACACACACACACACACGCACACACGCGCACGCACACACGCGCGCGCGCACACACACACACACACACACACACACACACGCACACAGACACAAATCTTCAGTTAGCGCCATGCTCGTCTCTGCCTGCAGTGTATTGTCACTGTGCAGTGAATGAAGGCAGAGACATACACAATAGGGGGCAGGGCAAGCGGGGGATGAGAGTGGACTGTAATTACTGCCTCCATTCAGACATGTAGAATTACAGCTATCGGTGTTAAAGAGCTGATTAGATTGCTGGCTAAACCATGTCACGCGGAGGGCACTCCGCTTGCACTGAATGGACTGAATTATCGCCCGCTGTCACTTAGTTCCATTAATGAACAATACAAGCTCAGGCTCTTGACTGTGCATGGAATTAATCAGCATTGTGGCATTTCTTTTAAGCTGCTGTCATATCGGTAATATATGGTTTGTAATGAAGTTAAACAATTTCTGTGCGAATAGAATCGGACGAATGCTAGAATCTGGTACAGAATGACATGGTGGGGACCTTTACACACACACACACGCACGCGCACGCGCGCGCACGCGCACGCACACACACACACACACACAACACCAACTCGGGACTGCTGGATCGCTGCCTTCCACAGCCTCCTGTCTAGCATCAGGGTCTTGAGCTCTGCAGTACAAAAACAGTGTCATGAAATATGTGGTCAGTTCTGAGCGAAGTGAAGTACCCCCGCTAGGTGACATACTGTACTTACAGTATCAAATGAATTATGCAGAATGACCCATTCCACCATCATGTAAATGTATTTTTTTATTTATTTAAAGGTAGGGTAAGTGATTTTCTTTTGTTAAAGTATAAACAAATAAGTGTTAAATAGCTTTATATTCTGATAGTACTCATTGCTATAGAGTGTTTGTTCAGTAACAGGAGTCTCCACGCCTCTCCAGCTCTTTATTAAACAGAAAATGAATGTTCAGGTCAGGATACCAATTTTATCGAATCAGGACAGAGAACTCAGACAGGATACAGATTAAACAAGTGAAATTGGAAGTGATGACACAAAGAAATGAGCTGACACAATTGGAACTGTAACACAAAAATGAAGCTGATAAATTGGTACTCTCTCCTGATTGGCTGAAATGGTGTCTGAAAATGTATTTTCTGTCTATCAAAGAGCTGGATAGACAGAGAGACCCCTGTCACTGAACACACACTCTATAGCAATGATTACTATCAGAATATAGTGCTTTAACCTTTTAACAAAAACCTTTTTTGTTTTAACCAAAACATATCACTTACCCTACCCTAACTAGCTCTATATTCTGCTGATAGTAGTCATTGCTATACTGTAGAGTGTTTGCTCAGTAACAGGCATCTCCCCGTCTCTCAAGCTCTTTTGTAAACAGAAAATGCATTTTCATGTCAGGATACACAATCTGATCGAATTCGGAGAGGTAACTCATATGGGATAAAGGATAAACACGTGAAATTGGAAGGGATTACACAAAAAAAATGAGCAGACACAGTTGGAACTGGAACACTATAAGATTTAAGCTTAATAAAAGGGTAGGCATACTCTCTCCTGGCTGGCTGACATTTGCAACCTACCTGAAAATGTATTTCTTGTTTATTAAAGAGCTGGAGAGACAGGGAACCCTCTAGTCTACAGCAATGCTTACTATAAAAAAAATAGAGCTTTAACCGTACAGAGCTTCACAACAAAAACAACAACAAAAGTTGCAAGAAACATCACTTAGCCTACCTTTAATGATACAGTGCAATGTTACTGTATGTGCAGCTGGGTTGCTTAAACTATCATAATACATCATCATTTATCCCTTCATATATGTTTTGTATTAATAACCTAAATCTGCAAAGTAACTAGAAACTAAAGATGTCAAATATGCATTAAAAAAAAACGACATGCACAGCCACACCAGAACATACTCTCAGCCACCCAGGCTCTAAAACGTGCACAATGGACACAACCTTTCTCCACACTGCTCTGTGTGGAAAAAGCCTACCAGAGCATGTAGTCGGATCCATCTCACACAATGGTCTTCAAGCCTTTAAACGCAGAGTTCATAGAGATCTCCTGGCCACCCCTCACACTGACTGTTGAGCTGCAGTGAACCGCATGATTGGCCAAGTGGATACATAATCTGACCTGGCTATTGTTCATGATCACATCCAGTAAAAAAATAAATAAAACCAATAATGATTAATAAAATGGAAATAAAAAAATAGCTGTCTAAACAATACAATATGTGCCTCTGAGATGATTTGGGATAGACGCATAAATGATATTTAAAAAAAATTAAATACTCAAGTATTCAAAGTCAAATGTACCACTGGATTGTACTTGAGAACAATACTTGAGTAATGATACTTAGTTACTTTGCACCACTGTCGGATTGCTTTCATTTCACCTGAATGAAAAGACTCGCAACCCTCAATGTATTTGGTTACATGGCGGCTTTCCGACATGTCGCCTTTCCGACGTTAACGAACCCTATACCTAACCCTAACCGCACGCGGAAGCCACTAGTCGGAGTGGCGAGATGTCGGCGTGGAAGACTGTTACCATGTATTTAAAGAGTCATTTTGACATTTTAGCTCTGTGATCTATGTATATGTTTTCCTTGCAATGTGTCTTTTTTTAACTCAGAAGTACACAATGCAAAAGAGGACTTTGTTTCCATTTAACAATTTCAACCCTGGCCATCCTTCATTGACAAGTATAGACCAAGGGGCAAGGCTGAGATATTTACGATGAGGCCGACAAAATGGCCAGAGTGGCGCTGTTTTACCCTGCGCCGACCTGTGAGTTCAGAAAGAATTTATTTTAGCGCAAGTGAATGGGTTTTTTGACAAACTTTAGACTAGATTTTCTTACTGTAATAAAAATTGTCATAAATTATATATACTTCCAGTCGCTAGTTTAAAGTCTCCTTTCAATCATCAGGATATGCTTTTTGCTAAATTATGGTTCTATTTATTATAAAATTGACGATAAAATAGGCTATTCTCTAGGAGGGGCGGGATGATTTGATTGACACGCTACACAACCAATAGCATTCATTCCCCGCCCCCCCGCTCTTGATTGACAAGTTACCCAACCAATAATGGTCTGAACTCATTCTGACGCGTATTGAAAGATGGCGGACCTACCGTCTTGCAGCAAAGGCTTCATTTTCGGTCTGTAGAAAGCAGCGGAGGGGGTTTGTCCATCTCATTTATACAGTCTATGGTATAGACCCTCAGAGGTCTATCGTTGGTCCCTCCCTTTTTTCCCCTCTACACCAATCTCTTAGAGGAAAATAGCCAATGTACACACATCTCACAACGCATCACATTGTGGCATGTTGTGAGCTTGTAGAGGAAGGTTTGCCTATTGTGACAATACAGTAACTGACAGTAACTGATGATGATGAAAGTACTTTACTTAAGTACTGTATTTAAGCACATGTTTTGAGTGTCTTTGCTTTTTGCATACTTATGACTTTAACTCTATATCACAAATATTGTACTTTAGACTCTGTTTAGACACTATATTTCTAGGAAGTGAAAGGTATAAATTAACCACTTAAGCCCTACTCTATGTATAGTGAGAATAGCATATCTACAAGCTCATCACGCATCACGATGCAACACCTTAAAGGAGTAGTTCACCCAAAAATGACTTATTTCTATCAATTACCACACATCATGAAGCCGTGAATTCATAAGAATCATGAGCTGCAGGGGGGCGCCCCGGTGGGAGGCATGCGATAATCCGACAGACCTTTTCTCCGACTATGTGGCATCCGCGTGCGGTTAGGGTTAGGGTGCGGGTTTGGTTCGGGTTTAGTATTGAAACGTCGGAGCGCTGCGCTGTCGGAGGAATGCGCTGTCGGACTAACGTACTGCACCCGCCCCGGTAGCTCTGGAGCTGCACGCACGTGTGGCCCACATGACACACACGTGCTCCACAGGCACGCACCGTCAGCGGCGAGCCGTTCTCAACACCTAAAACAATAGCCTCTACCTGGCTGCTTTGCATAACATTAGGCTACTCGAGAAAAGCCATGGACTTTCCTCTCACAATCAGAGACAATAGTCTCTCATTGTGTGAAGGGGATCGCTTAGCAGAGGACCCAAGAACAAGAGCTGTAGCCTACCAGACACTCACGAAGTTATCCCTGTCCGTTTAAAAATAAAAAAAGTAATTCAAGTAAAGACAAGTTGTCTGATTATTTTAAGTAAGTATGTGTGGGTGAGTCTATGTAAAGGACTTTTATATAAAACTAAAAGGAAAATAAAATAATTAATTAATTGAAGAAAAAATAAAAACAACAAATTAACAATGCAACTAAATAATAAGAAATATAATTACATTCAAAATCACATGTTGAATACAGTATTTCAACTAGCACTGAGCTGATCGGCTATGTGCACATGAGTGCGCGTGCACGTGCCGTCATAAAATAGAGCCCCACTAGCTCAAAAATCCACAGCTCATCACTGCTCATGAGACTCATGAGACCTGGTCATAAAATTATTGGCTCAGGAATGTGACAAAAACGAATACATCTCCATGAATTCAAGGCTTCGTGTGGTGTGACTACTTCAATGAAATTAATCAATGCAGCAATTATTTTGAATTACAAATAAAATGTAGTACTTTAACACATTTTACAGAGAAACTTTCACTAGTAGTTGAGTAACATTTGACCAGGACTAAACTGCACTTTGACTCAAGTTCTGGAGTTGGGTAGTACTTTGTCCACCACTGCAGAATAGGGTCACTAGGGTTCAAGTGATAAAGTGCCAGGGCATTAACAAGAGCTCGGTCTGTACCTGGTACATGCCCTTCCTTCCCGAAGCATGCAGCCCTCCTGTGAATTTCATTTTTCTCCACTTGTCAGCCGTCCAGGACAGCTCTTATCGTCTGACAGGCAGACATACATGTGAGGGAATGAACTGCCAATATGGACAATAACAGTCAGCCCTGTCATCTTAGATAAGAACTTGAAGAGGATCCAGAACAGTCAAGGAGGTTGATAAAGTGGAACGTAAACTTGCCTCATGAGTGCCTTTGTTGGAAATAGCGCTCAGTGGGACTTAAAGGAGTAATTCACCCAAAACATAACGTATGTGCTATCAATTTGATGACGGGCGGAGACTCAATTGAGTCTCCTACTGACCATCCAGTTCACTCTCAATCTTTGGGGTGAACTACTCCTTTAATGTGGCATTAAATATGTCCCGGAACTGTGAATAAAACCACTTCCGACTTGCAAAAAACTAATTCAACTGGGAATTTTATTTCAGACGGAAATTATGGTACCTAGACCGATGTGATAGCAAGAAAATGAAAGAAAGAAGAATGGCATCCTTTGTACTTAGTTTGTCAATAAGTGTTTATCATTGTTAAGGGGCCAAGCACGAAGTGCGTAGACACCTATCTGTTAGTTTTATTCTTCCCCAATTTTTGCAGTTCTCGCATAATCGTGCAGTCGCTTTTTACGAAACTCTTCAGAATGGTAGAGGGTCATGCCAAACGGGTAAGAAACAAATGAACCAACTATGATTAACCAACTCTGATTAGCCAAAGGGGGGAGCGATAGCAATCGATTGGAAAATCCGCACATTCAAACTTCATTACACATATGTGTCTCAGGGGCATGTCCATATGTGGGACCAACCGACTTCAAAGGCAGCATGCGCAACAGTGAGGACTCGAGGGAGTGCCCAGTGGTTCTCAACCTTTTCAGGCCCCCCAAAATAATCATTTGTCCCACCACCCTGATAAGCACTTGGAGTTGAGTCATTCAATTTAGTTTGACTTGAATACATATTGTGAAAATAGCAGATCTACAAGCTTCTTTCTTATATAATTCAGCCTATAATTTGACAATTTGGCCAATGTTTGACCAGTTTTTATAGTAGGCTATAGTTGGTTGATTACTTTTGATGCAGTAATGGTCTTTATTTTATTTTTTTAGGTCTTAACAGTCCTTAAATTGTCACTTCACTGTTTGGGGACCTTCTCTCTGCATGATGTGAAATCCCCAAAATTGCTAATAAACCACCATGCAGAAGGACGTGTCGTCTCTAGTTGTCTACGTCTTGTCTTAGAAACTTAAGGGTCCATTTGGACTGCTCGTGGTCCCCAGACTGGAAGTTAAGATACAGTGCATTACATTCACACACACATTCCCTCACCGGCGGCAAAGGAAACCATGCAAGCCTCGGAACGTTAGTTTCATTGATCCAAGCCGGAACACAATCAATTGATTGACCATTACCCATCTGACCACTTAACATGGGGGAAATTGTCTGCATGGGCAAATTCAATGTAGGGGCTAAAACAGTGGAGAAAACCAGCACAGCGCTAACAAACCTAAGCCCACTGCTTTGAAAACATCCTTATACAGTCCACTATGAAGGACCATCCTTTGCACTGGTTCTGTGATGGTAAATAGACTGCATTTATGTAGCACTTTTCTCCAAAGCGTTTTACACTGCGCTTAACATTCACCCATTCACAATCACACACACCACGCAAGGCACCAACCTGCTCATCGGGAGCAGTTAGGGATTCAGTGTCTTGCTCAAGGAAACTTCGACACGGGAACAGATTCCACAGCCCTCCTATGAGACACACAGACCAAGTAGATAAAAATGGTACCATTTTACTCGTGTACTTTATGTAAGCAACCCCGGCTAATAAGGATGGATCTCAAACTGATGATTTTAGAAAGTTTATTCCTGGAACCACCGTAAGAACTGTAAGGTGGAAAAGCACATACAAACAGTACAAACATTACAAATATGACTAGTGACAAACACATCATAATCATAAACCATACTGAAATAAAGCTGAATGCTCTATAATAAATGAAAAGTGACACAGATGAAATCAATAAACATTTGACAGTAATCATCTGTTACAATTACTCAACATAAATTGTTTTTAAACCAAATGAAAATCTCTCTTTAGAGTGCAAAACATGAAATAGTAAAAACTGCAATTATCTTAATCACAAAGAAAATAGCTTTTATCCTTTTAAACCACAACAATGAAATGTAAGTTATTATAATGTATAATACATCTCTTTTTTAGCAAACATGAAATGTACCGTTTTTACTCCATGCACTTTATTATTATGAATTACAATCTAAACCCATATTTATTTATTTAATTAATATTCACGTTACTGAGGCTTCTCAATGGGTCTAGAATAGATCAGTAGAATGACGTTCAAAATAGTCTATTAACTTGCTGACTGAATCCACAATGGACACAAAGTAACAGAGATGCAAACAACACAATGCAGCAACAATAAACTATACCTTGTGCCCTTAGCCAGGTGCTTAAACAAAATAAACCTGTCGGTTGGAACATGGACATGCTCCTTCCAAGTTCCATGTTGTTTTCATTCATTCTGACGTCTTTGCAAACACGCGCAAAATGTACACAGTGCAGTGACATCCTTCCTGTTTCAGGCAAATTCAAAATAAAAGCCTTTACTATAACAGACTAATAAAAACGAACTCAAATACAATTCTTTCAAGCAAAACAATATAAAGGTGTCAGTTGAGGCATAAACAATAAAACATTATATATCCAAAGTAAACAATTAAAGGACCCAAATAAAGTGATAAACTATAAAACTTGGCAAAAGTCCACAGTAATGTGTCTTTGAAAGTCCAATGGTTTGGCAAGTTTAGGGTGACAATAGCGCCGTCTTCTGGCCAGGAGGTGCATCTGGTGAGCCTTTCTTATAGAAAATAACAATAAATACTGGTGACACTTTTTTATGCAAGGCAGTGCTTAAGTGGTTTGTTACACTTTACTTAAAGGACAACTTCACCCATTTTCCACCTATCTTCGTATAATTGGTCCTCAGTAATGCTCATTATAATATGGCACCATTTGTGTCCACTTGGTCTATGGCTCAGAGGAATGTCGTGGACAGTTAAAAAAAAAACTAAAACCAGTGTCATCATCGATGGGGACTCCCAGCTATCCAGGCTATCTATTCCTGGAAAGTTAGCATGCTATAATGGAAGCCATCGTTAATAAAAATGTAAATTAAAAAAAAGTGAAATCTTGTTTAAAAAAGAAAAGAAAAAAGGCTGTAGTCTGTTCTCACTGACCGTTCCGTGCAAAGCGGGGCGAGGTTTCCGCCGCTCACAACGTGTCGCGTTGTGACGCGTTGTGAGCTTGTAGATCTGCTATTTTCACTGCTTAAAAGTTTGAAGTAAAATGTTTGAAACGTATTTCTAATTACTGGAAATGTTAGATTTGTTGGTACTTTTTGAAAATCTTTTGGAAAAAAAGTTTGTAGTAAATAAAATAAAAATGGGATGTTTCCTCGTGACCCATACAAATGTGTCTGCAAAGCACAAATGGGTCCCGACCCACATTTTGGGAAACACTATCAGCTATTTTGCTAACTGGCCCAACCATTGTGTTGTGCATGGCCTTTGTTAAGTACGTTTGATTCGTTTGACCTTTATTTATACAGGTACATCCAGTTGAGATCTCCTTTTCAAGTCCTGTCCAAAATAGCAGCAATGCAAAACATTTCAACATAAAAGCAACACATTTCAGTGTAGCAAATAACATTAAGGGAAGACATTCAATAAAAAACTCAAAATACACTAGCTATTGAAGCAGTTGCCATTTCCAATAGAGTCTGTCGTCAAATAAGCAATACTACAAAAATCTCATTCTGCGGTGACCACCACACTTGTTTACATGACAGATTAGAAGCATCTGCTTTCATAATTAGACACGGACGGGTGTAGGCACTCGTGCCAGAAACAGACCGAATGTTGACAAATGGCTCGTCATAATTGACTTTGCCGTTAATTAAACAATGTGAATCGATGCAAATGGAGGGTGATTTGTCACAGCCAGGTACCGTCACCTGCATTTCAAACAGACTGTCATAACTGGGATATGTGCTCATATTCTAATCTGGTCTCAGCCCTAAAATCAAGCACAGATTTGAGCAACGCTGTGGGCAATGAAATAACAAGACTGGGCCTAATTAACTATGTGCCCAAATTAGGGCAATCCGAGCCCCTCGACTTCCATTATAACTGTTTGTAATATTTCAGTGGTTCCCAAAACAGTGGGTCAGAACCCAGTTTGGGAACCTCTGACATAGCCTCTGACAGAGAGACAGACAGACAGACAGACAGACAGACAGACAGACAGACAGACAGACAGACAGACTATTTTTAAGAGCCAAAAAAATCATATTGATTGATTTGATAATAAATAATGATGAATCATTTCTGTTTGTGGCTGCAGGGTATGGTCTGTCAATGGTGGTGCTATAAAGATGAACCTGATAAACCTGTAATGATCAAGTAAGTAATTCATGTATTTATCAATTAACTAATTAAGTGGATTGGCTGCCATGCATTTAAGACACAACTATCAATCATACGTACAGTCAAATGTGTATGCGTGCATGTGCTGTGCGTGTGCTCGTGCGTGTGTCTGTGTGTGTGTGTGTGTGTGTGTGTGTGTGTGTGTGTGTGTGTGTGTGTGTGTGTGTGTGTGTGTGTGTGTGTGTGTGTGCTGTGCGTGTCTGTGAGTGAGAGTGATTGTGTGCATGTGTGTATGTGCCATGTGCTCACGCATTCACATGTGCTCACAAAAAATATATTTGTGTCTTTTTGCTGAGAGTAGCCTATTCATGGGCTGATTTTGGTACAGTACACTAGCACCACCTTTAGGCCAAACTGTCACCTGTAGACCAAACTCTCACTGCACACTACATCAGCCATCACAGAGTCTAATGAAACATGGTGGGTTCATCCATATATTTGGATCAGCACTTCGAGTGCATCTAAATCCACACCCATTCATCTAGACCTGCTATTTTCATTATTTTCTAAATGGGTTTTTGACAGTTTTTGTTTTGTTTTAATGTCTCTCAGTGACCACATGACCTTTCCTCTAGCACCACCCTCAGGCCAAAACGTCAACTTAACGCACAAGATATATCATTTCATAATCAAATAGATTCCATAATAGAACAGAAACTCTATGTATTAAAACCTAATAGATATCACATAATCTAATAGATAGCTCATAATCTAACAGATACCTCATACATTACTAGATACCTCATATTCTAATAGGCATATTTAAGGTTGACCCCTAGTGATTATGGTGACCCCCATGACCTTACACCCGAATATCCCTATAGTTAGGTGTAAGGAGCAGCACAGCCTCTAGGGGCTGCTAGAGCCTGTTTAGTGTTGTTCTTTGTGCTACATAGCTGTGTGTGCTGTCTCTCTCCATTAATAAATCCCTCAGAGAGGGATTATAGAGGTTTGTACCTCCTAACCTACTCAGACAACCTTTCTTCTAAACTGTCCATGGTACATTGTCAGCAGATTACAGAAACAAAACAATATAAGTAAATCTCCAGTGTCTGACTGATCACACGCCATGTTTGGCTAGTATTGGTGCCGCAAGACCTGAAACAAAAGTCGGCATGGCACTGCCAACATTATTTGCTCTGCAATGACGTCATTCTGTTCTTATTGACCCTGCATTGAAAAATGCTAGTTCGTTTAGAGCAGGGGTTCCCAGACCTTTCAGCTCAAGAACCAAGCGATACACTTTGGCGTCTCTTCCCGGGTCCCAATTATAAAAATGTATTGTAAAATGAACAACTTTAGTCCTATTTAAAAATTGGTAGATCTGCTATTTTCACTAATTCTTAAAGGTTTATGAAATTGTGCAATATTATCATCACTAATCAGGTGGTTCACTGCCAGGTAAACCATAATATCCTGAGTGTTCAATTAACTCAGAGAGCGTACAAATGGAACCAAATGGACCCTTACGGGTGCATTTGGTTCCATTTATACACTCTCTGAGTCACAAATGAATAAATGAACACTGTGGATTTTTAACTGTGCGAATGTCTGACACAACAACAGCTGCTCTGGCTTTCATTTGAGACCCTGATATGCCACCACTGCCAGCAGGTCGACAGACAGACAGACAGACAGACAGACAGACAGACAGACAGACATGTGGCTATATAGCGTCAGCGCCGTTGGCCGCCAGCTACAGGAAATGCCAGCCCGGACCCCACAGAGGATGGTTGCTATATGGCAACCTGCCACCTTTGTTGACTCCGACTGGGATGCAGACACAGAGAGATCAGTGGAATGCACTGACCTGCAACAACATGACAGACTGCACTAAGAGTTTGAATGTGTTCCAATATCATTTATCCAGTAATAGTAGTTGTAATAGTAGAATGTAATCGAAACATCTAGCTGCAATCTGTAAGTCACAATAAGAACTAGAATCAGCTATCATATTATTGTTTAAAAAAGGATAAAAGCATCTTATCAAAAATATCAATAATGAGATCATCTTTTGTCTTAACTATTCATTTTTTGTTTTATTTCTATGTTTTCCAGGGGAGGTCTTCGTATTAGCCCCATAGGGTTTCATATTCTCCTGCACATTTTGAATACTTTTGTAATTTATTTTTGTTTGTATATTTCATCATTGTGTGCAAATATTAAAACAAACATCAACACGAACATAATACTGTCACACCACACGTTTACAGGTGTAAAGAAATGGGTGATTTTTTTTGTCTTTCTTTCTTTTTTGTACAAACTTCATCTTTTGTAGTTTTCAGGAAAGGGAAAAAATAATTGAGATTCAAAGAAGAGTAAGAAAAGCAATGATATAAACAGGCGAAATGATATTGTGTTCCTTATATGTTTATTCATTCAAATAAAATAAAAAGGTTCCAGATGTGAGCTTTAAATCATTATAACCAACATTGCTGTATCTTCTTCTCTTCTTCATCTCAAGTTCTCAGGACTGAAATGTTCTTTGACAGCTAGTAGTCATCTGGCATGCACACCAGTTGTGGATAGGCCTACATAATTGTCTAACCCTGGATGGGTTAGGGTTATTTAAAAAAAAAAAAAAAAGTTCAGTGGATGTTGTTGTTAGAATGAAAATCTTTTCGATTTGGCGATCACTGTCTGTCACGCATACCACCTCTTATGAGAAGCATCTGAAATGCATACGGTGGAATCACAAGCATCGCGTGACCGCGATCAGGTGCGGCTGCCGGAACGCTCCACCCCCCCTTTATGCTCCATCCGTTTCACCACTTTTCCTCTGCTCCCCCGTCTCTTCCTCTAACCCGCTGTTCATGGGTCACAATATATTTTTCTATTCCTATATATTTTGTTTCTACTTATTTCAAAAGATTTTCCCAAATTGTCCCATTTTTTCCCTACAATTTAATGAATTAATAACAAATTCCAACAATTTTCAAAATAATTTCATAAATAAATGGGGGGGGGTTCCATACATTAGCTGAGCTACAAGCTCACAACGTGTTGCGATGCAACACGTTGTGAGCTTGTAGATCAGCTATTTTCACTACTTTGTGGAGACATAAAATTTCTCTTTTGCAGTCTTGAGCTGAAACGTTCGGGAAACCCCCCTCTCCCTAGATCCCACCCTAGGCCAACAGGGGGTGCTCACAGTACAGTATGTGATTGTAGGTGTTGTCATGTTACAGGACAATGACAGTCTGACATCCTCAGACACACAAACAGCCCAGGGCCTTTCACTGCATGACTGGCATGACCACATGCTCATTTCCTTGGCAGGTTTTTTGTCTCCGCCAGGCCGTAAGGCATGGCGAGAGAGTATGTTTTACCCTCCGTCCGTGTGTCCGTCCGTGTGTCCGTCCGTGTGTCCGTGTGTCCGTCCGTGTGTTACCACCAAATCTCCGGCACCGTTGGCCCGGTCGCTGCGAAACTGTGCACACACACTCCCTGGATGCCAATTCAGAACCTCTGCCTCAAATTTTTCACATGGGCCTGTTATAGCGCCACCAGGAGGCCGATTTGTGCAAAACCCATTTTTTTCACATTATTCCTACAGTTTTTAACCAAACGTCATGCAAATCGGTACACAGTATCTCTATAGTCATGTGATCAACCCTGATCTGTCCGATTTCCCATATTCCATCCTTATTGGTTAAGGTTGCCATCCAAAGTTTGCAGGATTGGTCCGTTTTGAACAAACTGCCTCAAACCATGAACGCAGCGTGCGATTTCCGTGAAATTTCACACGCACATTCCCACTAGGCCGAGGAAGAAATGCCACCCTTTTCACATTGGCCTGTTATAGCGCCACCAGCAGGTCTAATTTAGCAAAACACATTTTTGGAACAAAATGCTTCAAATTATGAATGCAGTGTCCGATTGCCGTGAACGACCTAAGAATAAATGGCACCCTTTTCACATTGGCCTATTATAGCGCCACCAGGAGGCCACAATAACGTATCTGACCTGGCGGAGACCTGTGCTCCGAGGAGCACTTTATCTAGTTTCTCATGTGGACACGCACAGGCACACGCACACACACACACACACACACACACACACACACACACACACACAGTTGAGAGAGAGAGAGAGAGAGAGAGAGAGAGATGGTGTTTCTCTTCACAATTGTGAACGCACACAGCCACAACAATTTTGGGGCCGCGCGCGCACACACACACACACACACACACACACACACACACACACACACACACACACACACACACACACACACACACACACACACGAGAGAGAGAGAGAGAGAGAGGGAGATCCCAAAACAAGTAAGGCTACTTCTTGGCCTCAATCACAAAACCCATCTAACCCCTGCTCATTTTGCTAGGATTGGATGGCTCAGGGTTGAGGACAGAGTACAGCAACTTGCAATGGGTCTGGTCTCCCTTGTATTTGTCAAAATACTTCCAAAACGTTAATGAAGTAGCCTACACAATCATAACACCAGACAGCTCCACGAATCCTGTTCATCCCAGATTTGGCTCAACAAAGGGAATGAACTTGTTCTCACACCTTCAGGAGGCTGCAATTCGAAAATGGTCTTAACCCACCACCCCAACCCCCCCCCCCCTCCTCCCTGATTTTTTAATCTCTTGTACATAGTTTTCACTCTTCATACCAGTAACCTGTAAGCGGATTGTATGACGTTCTATATAGTAGTGTGTATATCTGTCTGTCTCTTATTCACCTGTTTCCTAGGCTTTTCACTGTGTTCCACTTCCTGTCTTTTGATCCAATGAAATCCAATGAAACCGGTCAGATGACTAATGATATCCAATGAAATCCGACAGGAAGTGGAAAACACACAGCCTAGTAAACAGGTGAATATGTCATCATATGATTTGTGTGCATGGGGATCTCCTTTTAAACAAGCTTAGTGCTTTATGAATCTTCCAGTTTAGTAGACCTTGTATTGTACATTTGTACTTCCATCCATGTACTGTTGTTCTCATGACTTACTCACACACGCACGCACGCACGCACGCACGCACGCACGCACGCACGCACGCACAGACAGACAGACAGACAGACAGACAGACAGACGGAGATGGTGCAAAATTACACTTCACAATTGTGAACGCACACAGCCACAACAATTTTGGGGCTGCACACACACGCGCACGCACACACGCACGCACGCACGCACGCACGCACACACACACACACACACACACACACACACACACACACACACACACACACACACACACACACACATACACACACACACACACACACGCACTCACATGAATCAAGAATTTTGCCTTGAGCATTCCTGCAATCTGCCGGCCTCTCACACAACTAATGTATGGACATTACCAAGGGGCTTCTTGAACACAAGCAGTTACATTGTTAACCAAGCTGTATAATAGCACCCTTAAGACGCTGGTACTTTAACACCTTGGTAAGGAATGTCTCTTCCAGTGGTCGAATGTCCCATCCCACTTCCAAAATGGCCACTTCTCTACTGTCAACAACAACAACAACAACATTTGGTGTATAGCTGTAACATCTGACAAGGCATCACTTTCATTATTGCACAGTTTGAACATGGCAGTTGAAACACAAGAGTGCAGGTGTGCGCACACACGCACGCACGCACGCACGCACGCACGCACACACACACACACACACACACACACACACACTGGCCAGGTAGTGATTATGAAGTCAGTCACATCATTGATTGATCTGCCAGTGTCAGCGATGGGCGGTGACACACAGGTCCTTGTGGCCTGCTATTGGCTGGTATTGATTGGAGCCAGGTGAGATCGTTGTGTTGATAGAGTTGTCACCGAGCCGAGGACACTCTGGTCCATACGTCTCTGTCAGTCCATCAGCGGTTGAGTGTGTGTGTGTGTGTGTGTGTGTGTGTGTGTGTGTTGATACAGTACCTCTATCACGTACCATTATGCATCTTAAGTGATACAGCGCCACATTGCTGGGATGCTGGGCAGATGGTTTCAGTGCATCGTTCTGGTTGTCCTGGCATGCTTAGTTCACACTGATGACATTTCAGGCCATAAGCTAAAACAATAGGTGGACAATATCACACAGGTTACAGTAGAAAACAAAAATAAGCTTGGCTCGTTGAGTACATACATTCATGATTCACAAACTACTACGATTCAGATGTGCGCATAGAAGCTGACTGTTTTGATTACAGTACTGTCGTGGAGTTAAAGGTGGAGGTTTTTTAAATGTGACCACACTGAAATGAACCCAGCAGACTAGCATTTGTGTGTATTTGAAAATTAACATGAATTAAATATGTGTTCATTGTAAATACAATGTAGGTACGGAATGGAATGGTACAATTAATATACAATATAGTTATGAAATGCACGCTTATACATATTTTTTGAAACTTGAATCAATTGACACAGTCTGCAAGTTTAGGGGCCGTCCACATCAGGAACAATAATTAAAAAAAAGTTAGGGGAAAAAATAGGCAAAAAAATAAAAGAAAAAAGGAGACTCTGGACTCCTGAGTCGTGTGTGATTACCATGTAATTAGGACACTAAATGCATCCATAAATAAATACATAAACAAAATAAACAAATACATAAATGAATGAATGAAGGACTGAATGAATGAATGAATGAATAAATAAATAAATAAATAAATAAATAAATACATAAATACATAAATACATACATACATACATACATACATACATACATACATACATACATACATACATACATACATACGTAAGTAAGTAAGTAAGTAAGTAAGTAAGACTTACCTTTGCGGAATATCATAAGCCCAGTGAACAGTATGAGCAGATGCATGATGTGCTGGACAGAGAGGTTCAACTGAAACACTTATAGCAGGGTTAGAGCTTTTAATATGTCTGCAAAACTGCATGCTGTGTAGCATGCAGTTTAACCTGTGACCTGTGTAGCATGCAGTATAACCTGTGACCTGTGTAGCATGCAGTTTAACCTGTGACCTGTGTAGCACGCAGTTTAACATGTGACCTGTGTAGCATGCAGTTTAACATGTGACCTGTGTAGCACGCAGTTTAACATGTGACCTGTGTAGCACGCAGTTTAACCTGTGACTTGTGTAGCACGCAGTTTAACCTGTGACCTGTGTAGCACGCAGTTTAACCTGTGACCTGTGTAGCACGCAGTGCCTCCATCAGGTGCACACATAGGAGCCAACCAATGCTCGAGCACCTGCCTATTTGCTTTCATAGGAGAAATTGCCCTTCTCTTATTTAAATGTCGGTCTTGCTCTCCACCCTGCTCTCATTCAATAGAATGTAGGTTAGGTCGCTTTGTTTTCTCATCCTGATAAGTCTGAAAACGTTTTATTAACACGGCCGCTTGTATTTTCAGGGCTTGATGACACCACACTGCTGCTTTGCTGTATATGAAAGTGACCACACTCCCTCGCTGTGGTTTAGTTTGTGCCATGGTGGGAATAGGTATTGAACACCCTTTATGTCTGTGTGTTGGTAAAACAAATATTGAACCAATGTAAAGCATTAAAAAGCGCTTCTGATAAAACCAGCTAACTCCATTGGATCCTCAAATTTTCTGCTAAACCAGCGAAGTCCACCGGAGTTAGCTGGTTTTACTGACTCCAGGCACCACCCCCTTTTGACCTCCAACCTCATTGTGAGCTTGTTCAGCTGATTCATCTCATTCAGCTGTTCTTATCAATGATGAACAAAACCTCCTAACTCTTTCTTTTTCATTTCCTCATTAATTGACATTTTAGAGTTAGCTGGTTGCTGCCGGACAGCAGCAGATATACATTAAATGCAATTTTATCAGTATCATGATGTGTGAAATCATCTTTTAATTTCAGTATTATTATCTCTAATGTGCCCATCATGACACAGAGTTAAAACTCTGATTATGCTGTAATTTACAATTATAATTTTGCACACTGATTAGGCACACTATTAGGCAACATTATGCATTTAATGTGCATTTGCTCCATTAATGTATTGAACATTGATGCATATGGTTTATAATGAGGTTGATGTTTTTTATTATTCAATGAATTGTAATTTTAATAGTATTAGTAACAACTGTGTATAAATAAAGCAAATCTATTTTTGGTGCCTAATCCACGTTTCTGCTTTTATATTTTAAAGGAGACACACCATGAATTTAAAAAAAATATTTGATATTTAATATCATATGGTGTATGTCCCTCAAACCATTTTCAAAAGGTTTGAGCCTAAATCAACACTCAGATATACTCATCCCAAGTCAATTCTCTCAGGCTTATAAAGCACTTTCAGCTGCAATACCAAAACGTCCAGTTGGCTAGGGGGGTGCTGTACTGCGGTACTGAGCAATTCTGTCTGTCAAAATACATGGGCAGAAAGTTTGGTGAGGTAAGCAAACTTGCCATTCTGAGATGGCCTGTTCAGACACGCCCATTCTGAAAATCTCTGAAATGAGAATGAATGACTGAATGTTAAAAGAAAATATTTTTTGGGGTACAAGAGACACTGGGGAGCCAAAAAAATACAAAAAAAATAAAAAAAAGTGAAATTCATGGTGTGTCTCCTTTAAATGTACAACAAACTGTGTGAGGAGTTATATTGTGTTCAGGTGCTAATTAGATAAATTATAACTATTTCCTAGGGCGCAATCCCCTAGGTGGCGTAGTTGGCTACCCACATTTATACCGCCCTGTTACAATATGCAAGATTATATAAATGTTATTTATAGTATGATATTCTCTAACTGTTGTCTTAGCCGAACGGCTACATGTGTATGTGTTTAGCTGTAGTCAAACTCTCCTCCTGGTGAAACATTAGTCAAATACAAATGAAATAATATAGCTGCAAGCAGCAATGAGCGGTTTCGAGAATAATGGCAGACTGGCAGACTGTGACAGAGTGGCAGACTGGCAGACTGGCAGACTGTGACAGAGTGGCAGACTGGCAGACTGTGACAGAGTGGCAGACTGGCAGACTGTGACAGAGTGGCAGACTGGCAGACTGGCAGACTGTGACAGAGTGACAGACAGACAGACAGACTGTGACAGAGTGGCAGACTGGCAGACTGTGACAGAGTGGCAGACAGACAGACAGACAGACAGACAGACAGACTGTGACAGAGTGGCAGACTGGCAGACTGGCAGACAGACAGACTGGCAGACTGTGACAGAGTGGCAGACTGGCAGACTGTGACAGAGTGGCAGACAGACATACTGTGACAGAGTGGCAGACTGGCAGACTGGCAGACTGTGACAGAGTGGCAGACAGACAAACAGACAGACTGTGACAGAGTGGCAGAGTGGCAGACTGGCAGACAGACAGACAGTGACAGAGTGGCAGACTGGCAGACTGGCAGACAGACAGACTGTGGCAGACTGGCAGACTGGCAGACTGGCAGACAGACAGACAGACAGTGACAGAGTGGCAGACTGGCAGACAGACAGACTGTGACAGAGTGGCAGACTGGCAGACTGGCAGACAGACAGACAGACAGACAGACAGTGACAGAGTGGCAGACTGGCAGACAGACAGACTGTGACAGAGTGACAGAGTGGCAGACTGGCAGACTGGCAGACAGACAGACAGTGACAGAGTGGCAGACTGGCAGGCAGACAGACAGACAGACAGACAGACAGACAGACAGACAGACAGACAGACAGACAGACAGACAGACAGACAGACAGACAGACAGACAGTGACAGAGTGGCAGACTGGCAGACAGACAGACAGACAGACAGTGACAGAGTGGCAGACTGGCAGACAGACAGACAGTGACAGAGTGGCAGAGAGAGAGAGAGAGAGAGAGAGAGAGAGAGAGAGAGAGAGAGAGAGAGAGAGAGAGAGAGAGAGAGAGAGAGAGAGAGAGAGGGAGAGAAAAGAAAGAGAGAGAGAGAGGGAGAGAGAGAGAGAGGGAGAGAGAGAGGCAGTGAGAAAGAGAGGCAGTAAGAGAGAGAGCGAGAGAGAAGAAGTGAACATGCATTAATTAACAAAGTCATGAAATTGGGGTTTGAACCAGGGACCTATAGACTTGTGGGTAGACAGTGTAAAGGATAAGGATAATTCCAGGTCCGTTCATGAAAGTCCTTGCGGTCTTGTTTCCAATGAGGGCCTGTGAGCAATTAGGGGTTAAGAGTCTTGCTCAGGGACAAATTTCATTTCATCGACACATTTGCTGGCCTGGCCTGGAATCGTACTTGGGGCAACCAGGGCCTCTGGCTCCCTAGGTGGGCTCACTAACCACTCAGCTATGGCCACAGTACAGACTGAGCCATTGGATAGACAGAATTGGATTACATATTTGGTAAGTTATCATACAGCATGGGTTGCTTATTATATACATACAAGCTCATAACGCGTCACATTGTAGATCGGCTGTATGTGGTTACTGTAGGTGTTGTATTAATAATTACATCTGCAAAGTAACAAGTAACTAAAGCTGTCATCTGCTGTAATTGTAGTAGAGTAGAGTAGTAAAGTAAAAGTACCTAAAAATTGTACTGTGCATGTGGCAGGTGTGATTGGTGATGAGTGAGAGCAGGTGAGAGGGGTGGATCCAATCCATGGGAATAGGGGGAATTCCAAATGATGATCACCTCAACGCATTGTTGGGGACAGGGATCGAACCAGCGACCTATGGATTCACAGGCTGCCTCTCTTCTCATTGAGCTAAAGATATGGCCTCCCTGATGGTGTCTGTTGATATCTATAGGTTTTTCCGTCCTATAGGTTCTTCCGGTGTGAGATTGTAGGTCAGCTATTTTCACAAGAAAGTATGTCATACATAAAAAACAACTACTCTCAAAAGCATTTCATGTTATTGTTTAAAAATTGCACATGTCTGAATTAACAGGGTCATGTTTTGTACAATGCAATTTAAATGTAAACTGTGACGAGTGGGGTTTGAACCATGGACCTCTGGCACATGAGACTAACAGTGTATTGATCAAGCTATTCAATGCACAGCCTTAGTCAGTGAAAAAGGAGAATCCAACAAAACAAAACAAAAGAGGGAATGAAGTACGTCATACATTGAAAATAACTACTCTCAATAAGCATTTCCTTTATCAATTGCATGTTTATTCATTGATACAATCATGTTGTGTGCAATGCAATTGAGTTGAAGTCTGCATGACGTGGGATTTGAACCGGCAACTCTGCGGTATCAAGGCAGATGATTAAGCCATTAGGCCAACAGACCTGTACTAGTGAAAAGGGAGTTCACACACATGACACGCTTTCACGCAAATTAGTCAGAAATCCTTGGTTTAAATGTTTTTCAAACTGCTCAATATATTTCGGAATGGAAACTAGTGGAAAATAGTCGATCTACAAGCTCACAACGCGTTGCTATCTAAAAAGGTGTGAGATTGTAGATCGGCTATTTTCACAAGAAAGTATGTCATACATAAAAAAAAAACTACTCTCAAAAGCATTTCGTGTTATTGTCTAAACATTGCACATGTCTGAATTAACAGGGTCATGTTTTGTACAATGCAATTACAATACAATTTAAATGTGAACTGTAATAAGTGGGATTTGAACCAGGGACCTTCGGCACATGAGACTCACACTCTACTGATGGAGCTATTCAATACACAGCCTTAGACAGTGGAAAGGGAGAATCCAACAAAACAAAACAAAAGGGCGAATGAAGTACGTCACACATTGAAAATAACTACTTTCAAGTATGCATTTCTCGTCATCTTTAACAATTGCACATGTATTCATTGATACAGTCATGTTGTGTGCAATGCAATTATAATTAAGTCTACATGAGGTGGGATTCGAACCGGCTACCCTGTGGTTTCAAGGCAGATGATTAAGCGATCAAGCTATTGAACCAACACACCTGAACCTGTGAAAAAGGGCCTCAAACATTTATTTGACACAGTTTCACGCAAATTGCTCAGAAATCCTGGATTTAAATGTTTTTCAAACTGCTCAAAATTGCAGACAATCTAAGGGCAGAGCTTACTGGTCAAAGTGATACATGTGTTCCTCATGAGTCAAGGCACATGTGTAAGCAGGTTTAACGGCTGTCGGCCAAACGAGGCATGACTTTTGCCTGTCTAAAGTTTGCATTTTCAAAAAATTGCTATAGCGCCCCCCTTTGACCTATTGGAGTAAGATTGGTTTCAGTGATACTTGGAAGGACCCTCTACAATATTGCAAAGTGTCAAATAAATGTGAGTCTGCATGTATGTGTTAGGGGCAGATGAATAATTGTCATAAAACATGCAATTTTCATTGGCTTATAAAAGCTTAACGTTTTCACTTATGGAAAATCCGCTTGCTTAGTTCTGTCGGCATTGGTCCAAAGTTCATGTGTAGACAGTTTCGTACAGATTGCTCAAAAATCCCAGGAGGAGTTTGATTTTTACTGCTTTTTACTGCTTTTCATAGAATTCGAAATGGTGGGAGATCTAAAGGTCAGAGGTCAAAAGTCAAACAGTGAAAGTTGTTAGGCATGAGGAGACGCATGTGTGCATCGAAGTTTCATGGCTGTAGGTCAAACAGGGCATGAGTTGTACCTGTTCAAAGTTGGCATATTTCAATTGAGTGCTACAGCGCCACCCTTTGGCCAATGTTTGTGAGTTTCGGGTTTTCGCCGTTTGGCATAGCCCTCTACCATATTGCCGAATTTCATAAAAAGTGACCACGCGGTTAGGCCAGAACTGGCAAAACCGGCGGAAGATCATGAATTCCTACAGATGTAATAAGGCTTCGAGCCTATTGGCCTCGAAACCTTAACAAGCGCTGCTAGTTTCACAAAAATGTAAATAGGGCTTAAATAGTTAATTCATACATGTACTTTTTCCCTTCCTAAAAATGTAGTGGAGATTAAAACGAACACATACAATAGGGTGCCTGCCTATACACACTACGCACTTGGCCCCCTAACAATAATGGTACTGTGTAGCAATAACAAGGTAGACAGCTACATACTTCACTTTCAGCTTTGTCGGGGATCATTTCTGGGAAATGCCTGATCTGTTGTAAAGAGTTCACACACACACACACACACACACACACACACACACACACACACACACACACACACACACACACACACACACACACACACACACACACACACACACCAGTAGTGAAGCAGCCACTTCCCAGGTTTCCTGTCGGGTTTTTTTATTGACGCAAGAACGTGCCTCATTCACCAACGAATGAAGACATTTCTTCTTATGCAGTTTTCATGGAGATTGTGAAATTCGACCAATGTTTTCTTTAACCCTTCTTTAACCCTATTTTATCTGGAAGTTTTTTTGTAAATACCACAATGAAATAAACAAATACATGTATTTATTACAAAATTGTATACTTTGGCTTTTTGAAAATAGACAATCAACAATTGTGTCGCATCGTGGCCCATTTTGAGCTTATATTTTGGCTATTTTTTATCATGTTGATGAATCTTGAAAAACACCAATCTTCTCTCATGGGGGGGCCCTGGCAGAAAATAGTTCCAGATAGGGGTCTGCAGCCAAATACATATCCAGTTGGATGACATCCAACTTTTTTGATTTGAATGAGATCTATCCATTAATCATGTAACTTTCTCACAAATGAATTATGTTATTATTCAAACTTTATTCCAAACACACAGGGGCTCCATAGAGTACATACAACACAACAAATAAATAAAAAAAACATTAAAAAAAACATAGCATCATACATCGAGGCTGACTCTCCAGTGTTTACGCTGCCTGGACGAGTACCGGAGACAGCTCTTCCCAGGATTGATTATATCCTCAATAATACTGTTCCGGGACTCATCCAGTCGGTCGAGACATGAATCCATACATAAGAGTACCTTAAGAGAGCCTCACAAGCAGTGTTGCCAGATTCTGTGAGAGAAACAAGCAACCAGGTCTAGGAAAACCAGCACAAAAGAAGCAACTATGGGCCATATGAGCACTTTAACATAATACATCAGCTATTTGAAAATAGCAGATCTACAAGCTCACAACGCGTCGCGGTGCGACGTGTTGTGAGCTTGTAGATCGGCTATTTTCAAATACAATCTTGAGGGGAAATTATAATAAGCAGATCTGGCAACCCTGCTCACAAGTGTGGATTCCACATGTTACAAACAAGTGACTGAAAATATGCCATCTAGGGACCTCAAGTAGTATCCTCAGGGCATCATTGTAGGCCACTTTAAGCCTCTGCATGCTACCTTTCTTGTATGTGCACCACACGAAAGCTGTATACATGGGAGAGCATAATGCTTTAAAAAGTGCGGCACTGTCTAGAGATATCTATCATCATGGAGATTGTCAGTAAAAATGTGGCCATGGCCCCATTTTTAGGTACTTGATTTCCTGGCACACAGATAATCGCCTGCCACATACGTAGGTGAAAGGCCGGGAAGGCCAATTTATTGTCCTCATGGCTTCTCACTATCATGACACTACTATTTTTTGCATTATATATGATGTCATGATCATTGCCATAATTTGAGCATACTTTCAATAGCTGCTGTAACCCTCCACTGTATGGACTCAGAACGACCCGGTCATCAGTATAATAGCTGATACATTTAACAACGGATTATTATTGATTAATTATGTTAGTCTTTGATACACAGCTAACTAATTTCATCCAATGAGTGTAATAAATCATATGTGAGGTTAAAGGAGTAGTTCACCCCAAAAATGACTTATTTCCTATCAATTACACACCCCCTGAAGCGTTGATTTCATGGAGATTTTTTAGTTTTTGTCACATTCATAAGCCAATAAGTTGATGACCGGCGGAGTCTCTGATAGGAGACTCAATGGAGACTCTTTGAGTCTCCTACCGGAGACTTCACCAGACGCAGGACGAAGATTTGCGTGCAGATGTGAGGGGACTTAAACTAATTGAGAACATACATATTTTATTTTAAAAGAAGAATCCTCTCTCACACATTTATGCCAGTGTGTCAGTGTTTGCCCTCCCATGTCGTCACCTTCCTAAACTAATGGCCTACGTAATGTTTTGAGGATGTCAGCTCCTCATGACACTGGCCACCTCTGGTAAAATCACCTATCTCCTAATTGAAAATGACCATGCTGTTCCCTCCCCTCAAGTCACATGGCCTAAGTCTGAGTGAATCAGTAAATCATTTGGCCTACATCAGGTTTAATCCTATTTAAACCTATTTAAATCTTGTTTGTTACATAACTGACAGACAGTGTTATTTTTATGTCATATATTTTAGTCATAATTTGTTATAAACGTTTTGGGTAAAATGATTAAGAAAAATCATATAGTTTAGTTTTTAAAAACTAAAAAAACTCAAATTACTTAGACATTAGTTTAGGAAGGTGACGATGTGCCAATGGCGACATCCATGCCTAAGGGTGCCTCCCCTTGGCCGCACAACATAGAAAGATTAAGGTGGTCTAAGCTTTATTTTGTTTGCTTCAATCGTAATCTTCAATGGTAAACATGAACCCTTTAAATTTCCTGAATATAGTTTTAGGACTAATAAGATCTATACGTTTGGTTTGAAGGCATGAAAATGGTGCCTGGTGGTTTTCATCCGCTTGTGTAAAGGAGGGAGCACTTGAATAAATAACGGTAGATTTGGGATACAAATGTATAACGTGGCTCTCTGGACTCTCAACTAAATCATTCATAAAAGCAGAAATAAAAATAAGACTGTTCCATCTAAGGTGCTATAGATTTCTGATTACGTAATATAGTGGTATAATGTGGTATTTCTGACAATATAGTATAATATTCTGACGGCATAGTATATCCCAGGTATGGTGGAGTTTTGATGCCATTAAACAGGGCTCCCTCGTAAGAAAGAAAAGGAGAAAAAAAGTGTTCATGTATGTCAGTGGGACTCAAAATAAAGGTCAAATAAAAGGTTATTGCTTCTTTTTTCTTTTTTAAACAACATAGTATATATAATATGGTGTATGATTGATGATGGTAGCATAGCACACACTAGCCCACAAATAACTTTAAAAGTGAAAGGGAACGCATCAAAAAGCAAATGTCAAAACACAGACATACAATAATCTAAAATTCAACAACCCAAAATACTGTTACCTTGTTAGTCTAACACGTTTTTTTATTAAACATTTGAAAATAGTGAAAATAGCCGATCAACAGGCTCACAACGTGTATCATTGTGAGCTTGATCTGCTATTTTCGCTACTTTTGTGCAACACTCTATGATGAAGCAGGAGTATCTACAAGTTGAAATATGGAGATATGAGGTTTCTGTGAAAAAAACACAAGACACAAACCACAGCTCTCTTCACTTTTAACTGATAGCTTAAATCAAATTACTGTTGCTATCTTAAATGGAAGAGGAGGCAATTCAGTTTATCAAACTATTTTGTATAGATGAAATAGTGTAAACGCGGTTTATACCAAAACTCAATATTTAATTTGACAAATACAACAAATTAATTAATATATAACAAGTGCAATACGACTTTGCGTGTGTAAAAACTGTAACTTTCTTCCAGTTGATCCAAGTCATTGTGATCCCTTTTCTCTGTATTTTGTGCGTGTGTGTGTGTTTGTGTGCGTGCGTGCGTGCGTGCGTGCGTGTGTGTGTGCGTGTGCGTGTGCGCGCGTGTGTCAAGGTGCGTGTGTGTCAAGGTGCATAATAGCAAATACCGTATTGCGCCCTTAATTAACATATGGACACTACCCCATGTGGAAAATATGCTGTTGGATTCCTTAAGTGTTTGCGTTAAGCAAACCTTGCATAAAAGGGATTGCGCATAAGATGGTGGCGTTATCACCTAATTACCGCCTAAGTCGTGCATTTAAGATGTGCATAATAGGGCTGTGAGTGGCTACAGTAAGACATCATATAACAGCCAAACTGAAGCAGTGAGGCTTCCTTCAGTTGAACAGAACAACAGAGATCACTGGTGCTACCAGGAACAAGAGGCTAGCAGTAGTACTTGTGGCACCGTTGCCGTTGCTAGCAGTACTTGTGGCATTGTTGCACAAATCACCTTCACAGCAGCTTGATTCTATGGCTTTGCTTCCGGGTGGTGTAGGGACCAAGGATAGGACAGAAGAATCACAGATGCTCTTAGAGGCACAGCCTTTAACAGTCATATTCATGAACATGAATACAATCACTGTGAAAAAAAATACATTCTTTTGAGCTGAGGAATGTGAAATATTAAACATTATATTTGGGTACACTGACATTTTGTCTGAAGCCATAGATTGATTTACCTGTGATGCAGCGATCCTCGTCCCCAGAACATGATGCAATGTTGAAGCAGAAGTCTGGATCTGTGCAACTGTAGCACCTCTTACCATTGAGAGAAGGGCTGACGGGAGCTGTAAGATTCACATTTTAAAATTCCGGGAAACAAAAAACAAACAAATGAACAATTAAAGAATGATCAATTAAAGAATTTGGATAACTAAAAAAAAAATACAAAATAAAATCTAAATTCAACTCCTATCCTATTCGTCTTCATCTTCATATTCATGTTTTAATATTTTCTTTTAAATTATTAAGGAGAGAATTCCACATTGTAACTATAACTGAAGGACACATCTGTTTTAGTGTAGTCCATGCATACTGATGCTTAAAGGGGCTACACCATGAATTTAAAAAATAATAATAATATTTAATATCATAGTGTTTATGTCCCTCAAACGTTTTTCAAAAGGTTTGAGCCTAAATCAAGCCTCAGATATACTCATTCCAACTAACTTCTCTCTGGCTTATAAAGCACTTTCACCTGCAATACCACATTGTCCTGTTTGGCACGGGGTGCTATTGAGCCAGTTTGTATGCATGCTATGTCCTGGTTCTGTGTGGAAAAAGTGAAAAAAAAATATAAGAAAAAAATCTTTAAAAAAATAATTTAAAAAAAAACTTTTTTTTTTTTTTTTTTTTTTAGAACTGAAAAACGGGAGGAATTGTTCCCAGACGTGACGTAGGCAGGGGGAACAAATCTGACGGACTGTTTTCAGACCAATTTACATAAAAACCACAGATAGCCTATGAAAGCCTGCATGCTCGAAGTCGGGTATTTGTTGGAACAGAAGAGAGGTGGGGGAGACCAAAAACACACAAAAATGAAAAAAAAAGTTAAAATTCATGGTGTATCCCCTTTAACATTTAATGTCCTCCTATTAGGCTACTACATTTCTGAACTTTATGTAAACAGCTTTTGTAGATAATCTGGCACTACTGGCAGAATGTTTCTTTTTGCCCTAAACATTATTAATCACGTCTGTAACTTCACTAACTCTTCAACTTTCAATAATCTAGATTTAATAAATAAATGGTCTGTTTGTGTGTTCTTTGTCGTTTTGAGTCGTGAGGCACTCACTATGGGAAACAGCGCCATCTGGCGATGCAACAGAGCTACACAATACGCTCCCGGGGCCCATTTCATTGGGCTAGAGGGTATGTCACGCGACCGGCTGTCCCTTCCCCTTTCCGGAAGGACATATAAGGCCCGGTCGTGACGTTGTACTTCCTCTTCAGTTCCTCTGTTCGCAGATACTACAAGGCTACACGCTTTTAAAAAACTGAAAACTCTTATAACTTCGTCATTTTGAGAGAAACCAGCTCTAACCCTTAAAGCGGAGACTCGGATTAGTCGCCCACGGGTTTTCTCTCTCACCAAGTTTCGCTTTTCGACTTCAAAACAACTCTAAACTACATCGTGGTGAGCCGGCTTTTTAGCCACTGTTAGCTTCTATTAGCTTCTTAGCCTCTAGTCGCTACCTAGCTTAGCTGCTCGGCTACTACCGCAGCACTAGCCTCCCCCCCAAACTGAGCTAACTCCCCGTACAGAGCCGTTAGCTTGTGTTCTTTTATCGCCACACGATGTCGGCTCCTAAGAAAGGCCTCAGAGGCGTCCCATATTACCAGGGCCCTCTGCCAGCGAGGCAGTGCGGACTCCCCGACTGCTCGGCCACTATTGATGGAGACGATCCACACACCATCTGTGTTGCATGTCTCGGAGTGGCGCATGCTTTCAACGCGCTCTCCGACCCCGTGTCCTTCTGCGACGGCTGCTCCCGGTACTCGGAGAAGTTTTTACGCGCCAGATACGGTCAAGCCAGGGCCTATGCCAGTGAAGCTAGCGGCGCCCGCCTAGCTCACCAACGACCCTCCCGCCTCCCCACCCCAGCTGCTGCGGCCGGTGGTTCTCACCGTCAACAGCGTTCCCTCATGCCTCCTCCTGCTACACCGAGCCCTGTGGAGAGCCGTGCCAGCACCCCACAGGGCCATAGGGGCCACACGGCGACCACCGCTGCCTTGGGTGTTGGACCCCAACCCCCACAGCAACAGGCTAGCCCACCTCTCCCCTCCCCCCCACCCCATGTGTTTCTCCCCAGCGGCGTTCTCCAGCTGGAGGACGACATACAATCAATGGAGGGGGAGTACAACGACGACTTCGTGGAGGGAGACGGTTTCGAAGAGGAGGATGAGGAAGAGGAGGACGACGATGAGGACGACGCCCTTCCCTGCGGCCAGGACTCGTCGGACGTCGCCATGCTGAGCCCAGCAAGAGGAGACAACAGACAGACCGTCTCCACTAGCACCTCCACCCCCCACCCCTCCTCTCTCCCCTCCTCTCTCCCTCTCTCCTCTCCCCAGGTGGACCTGGCTGCCGAGGCCCCGAAGCCCAAGCTCTCTGTCTCCATAGCTTTCGAGCGGGCGGTGCTCAGATGTGGTCAGCAGCTCCAGATAGAGGAACTACAAGCCTCCACCTCTGAAGCTGCACCCTCCTTCCCGGGCATGGCCGCCCCAGAACCTCGCCGCCCGAGGATCAGAAAGCTGCCAGTGGCCAGGGGCTTCAAGGAGGCTCTTCAGTCCTCCTGGAAGGGCCACGCTGACCCACATAAGCTGCAGTTTGACATCAACGTGGCTGAGGGAGAAGGTTTGGGACTCAGCCTTCCCCCCATGGACACTGTTCTGGCCACCAGTCTGGGAGCGATGAGCATTGGACGGGTCTCCCTTACCTCCAAGCCCACCTTTACACACCAGAAGGACAAATCTGCTTCAGCAGCCACGCTGAGGTCCTACAAGGCAACCAGCACGGTCGCCAGGAACCTCAACGCCAGCACGCTTCTACAAGGCTCCTTGAGCTCGATGCTCCAGGACCTGCTGCCGAAGCTGGGCGAGCACGCCGAGGAGATTGAGCTGGTGATGCAATTAATTATTCAGCTCAACAAGCACTCCACTGAGTGGTCCGGGCGGTCCCTGGATCTCTGCGCCTGGCAAGAGCGCACCAGGTGGCTGGACCTAGTCAACTTCCCAGGCGAGGCAGGCCAGGAGGCCAGGAAGCAGCTCTTGGCCCTCGACCTGGACCCGGAGAACCTCTTCAAGGACGGGGCCAAGTTCATCAAAAAGTTTACTGATGAGAGGAAGGCAACTCAGGAGGCCGCTTCAGGAGTCTTTGAACCGATCGCCTCCTCCTCCTCCTCCAACGCCAGATCTCGTGGTGAGAGACCTGCAGCGAGAGGTGGGCGCTCCTCCTCTCGCCAATCCAGGTCAAGCCGCCCCTCAGACACACACTCATCGGGCACATCCAGGGAGAGGACCCATGAGGAGGCCGGTGCTCGGCCTCGAACCTCTCGCCCCACCAGCACCGCTGCCCGGGCTCCACGTCGCAGCACCACCCGCTCCCGTCGTGGGCAGGGGAAGTGACATTTGCCACTCTGTTCCCCCCAATGTCAGGCAGGCTTGGGGGGACACACAGCACTGCCAACCGCTCCACACAGAGCTGCTCGGTCAGCCTGGAATTACGCGGACCCCCACGGGGAAGAGACAGGGACCCTTTTTGCACCCAGAGGACGGAGTCATGGACCACTCCTCAACAGCCAAGCAACAAAAAATGTTGCACATTTCTGTATGGCCTGTAATGCATTTCCCTGTAATTGTTTCATTAAACATGTTGCAAGTTACAAAACCTTGTCTTATCTCGACCCCGCCTGTGGACCAGGGAGAACGGGGGCCACCTACATGGCGGCTCCCCGTTCTCGATGGTCCCCCTATGAGCCCACAGTGCTCGGGAAACCCGGTTCTCGGTTTCCCGAACACTTGTGGGACAAACATACTGAATACATTCACACCAATGCAGGTAAAATTAAATTCAGTGGTGAAACCAGTGCCACCTTTGTCCGCCAGAGGGCGCCCAAGTTGCACCTTGGCACAAGGGTCACGCCGGTTTCACCATCCATATCTCCCATCCGGGAGAGGGCGCCAGAACGCCATTTTAGTGAAGGGGTCTCACAAGATGGCCGCACGGAAGGTAGGCAAGAGAACTACATCTGTAGTCCAGTTGCTGACGTCAGGGTTGCACCGCGTGCAGAGTCACGTGACTTCCTTGAATCTCCCAGTCAGTCAGATAATGCCTACACCGGCACGATCGGCCACGTCACTAGTTTCCATGACGACGACCAAACGGTTAGTGGGACGAGTGACACACACAACCCCCCCCCAACCCCCTAGCTCGCTGTTTAACGCAGTGGAAAGGCTGCCACCCGTCTCCATGGGTGCTACGCACCATACAGAAGGGGTACAAATTGCAGTTTTCCGCAAAACCCCCTATGAACGACAAAGTGGTATTCTCCAGCGCAAAAGGCGCAGCGGCGATAACGTTACGAGAGGAGGTTCTCTCTCTCTTAAACAAAGGCGCCATAAGGGAATTATCTCCCGACCAGAAACGCCTGGGTTTTTACTCGAAATATTTCCTGGTCAAGAAAAAGGGGGGGGGTGTACGACCCATACTGGACCTGAGAGGTCTCAACAAATTTCTAACGAAATTCAAGTTTCGCATGCTGACGACCGCGACGCTTTTACGCACGGTGCGTCAGGGCGACTGGTGGACCAGCATAGATCTGAAGGACGCGTATTTTCACATTCACATTTACCCACCGCACAGAAAGTTTCTGCGCTTCGGTTTCGAGGGGCGGGTGTACGAGTACATGGTGCTCCCGTTCGGAATGTCCCTGAGCCCCCGTGTTTTCGTGAAGTGCACACAGGCGGCTATAGCTCCTTTGAGGAGGCAGGGAATACGCATGGCGACATACATCGACGATTGGCTCCTGGCGGGGAGCTCCAGCCAGGAGGTGACGAGACACACGGAGATAACTATCTCCCATCTGACGTCGCTGGGTTTCACCATCAACTTTCAGAAGAGCGTGCTGACTCCATGTCAACAAACCTCTTTCATAGGGATTGCACTGGATTCGACCACGCTGGTGGCACGTCTATCCAAGGAGAGGATAGACAGTTTTCTAGCCTGTGTGAGGTCTTTTCGAGTAGGGAAGAAAATCACGTACAGGCTGTGCTTGCAGGCGGCGGGGCTCATGGCTTCGGCCATACACCTGGTCCGCCTAGGCAGACTATTTATGAGACCTTTTCAGCGGTGGGTGCGGGATCTCAACATTCCACCCACTATGGGGTCTCGGAAGGTTCTAGTGTCTCCGCGTTGCATGGAAGCGCTCGAACCTTGGTCACGCGCACCTTTTCTTTCAGAAGGTGTCAGAGTAGGTGCTGTGATCTCACGGAAGGTTGTCACGACAGACGCCAGTATGACTGGATGGGGCGCAGTCTACGAGGGTCGTGCGGCCAGGGGAATGTGGGACCACAATCTGAGATTGGCCCACATCAATTACCTGGAGCTGATGGCGGTGTTTCTCGCACTCAAGCGGTTCGAGACGCATTTCAGCGGTTGCCATGTCCTGGTCAGGACGGACAACACTACGACCATGTGCTACATCAACAAGCAGGGAGGCTTGGGCTCCAGAGTGTTGGACAACCTAGCCCGGGAACTGACGATGTGGTGCGACTCACGCCTACTGTCAGTTTGTGCGGTCCATGTCCCGGGCCTCCAGAACGGCGGGGCGGATCTGCTGTCCAGGGGCAGGCTTTGGTACGCGGATTGGTCACTCAATCTGAAAATAGCGCGCCTGATTTGGACCAGGTTCGGCCGACCACGGATCGATTTATTTGCCTCAGCAGAGAATGCGAAGTGCTCTCGCTTTTTCTCGGAGAAGGCAACGGACCTCTCATTGGGACTGGACGCGTTGGCTCACAGCTGGCCGAGGGAACTGCTTTATGCGTTCCCGCCACTGGAGCTCATCCGCCCAACTTTGGAGAGGGTCAGGCTCCAGGGCCTGACTGTACTGCTGGTGGCTCCAGCATGGGGCGCGTGGAGATCGGAGATAACTCCTCTACTCTACGCCGAACCCTGGTCCCTTCCTCCAATCGCGGATCTGCTGATGCAGGCAGGGACCGAGATCAACCACCCCAGCCCCAGGGACCTCGACCTGTGGGTCTGGCCCGTGAGAGGGCCAATCTAGATTCGTGCGGCCTGCCCCCTGACGTGGTAGCTACGATTCAGGGCGCCAGGGCCGGATCCACTAGGGCTGCCTATGACATTAAATGGAATGTTTTTGTGTCATGGTGCCAGGTACAGTCACCAGTGGTGGTGGCTTTCCAAGCGCCGGTACGCAGCGTCCTTATTTTCCTGCAGAGCAGGTTAAACCAGGGCTTGACCTTCTCGACGGTCAAAGTGTACTTGGCGGCCATCGCCGCCTGCCACGAAGGTTTCGAAGGTTACGGAACGGTTGGCAAGCACCCTCTGGTGCGGTGCTTCATGGGTGGAGCCAGGCGAGCCAGGCCGACTAACAGGCCTCTATTTCCGGCCTGGGATCTGGTGGTGGTGTTGAATGCTCTCTGTCTCCCTCCTTTTGAACCCCTTGAGACGGTGAGCCTCAGGGTGGTTAGCCTTAAGACGGTCCTCTTGGTGGCCCTGTCTACGGCTAAGAGGGTCAGTGACCTGCATGCACTCTCGGTGAGTTCGGAGTGCTTGAGGTTCTCGGGTGATGGCAGGAGGGTTCTGTTGAAACCGAACCTGGCATTCGTTACCAAGACCGGAGTGGTGGCACCGGCTCCGGTCGAGTTGGTGGCTTTTCATCCACCCCCTTTTGCTTCGGCGGAGGATGAACGGTTACATTGTCTCTGTCCAGTACGGGCGCTGAGGCGCTACTGTCAGATGACTGGGGTCAGTAGGTCGTCAACACAATTGTTTGTCTCCTACGGCCGAGGTGACCAGCGGAAAGCGATCGCTAAGCCGACGCTTTCTAGGTGGATAGTTGAAGCCATACAGCTCGCCTATGCTAGCAGTGGGGCCCCAGTACCTGTTGGACTGAGGGCGCACTCGACTAGGGGATTGGCTGCGTCCTGGGCCCTCTCTAGGGGGGCTTCGGTCCAGGAGATTTGCACGGCCGCTAATTGGTCGTCTCCTTCGACCTTTGCAGCTTTCTACAGCCTGGACGTGGCGGCTTCCTCTGTGGCGCACGCAGTCCTGGGCGTGGCAGCCTCATCTACTTGAGGTGCCTTTCTCCTCCTGATGTGATCCCGTGGGGCTAACGATCTGTTGGTCCTCGGGAGCAGGGGGCCCTGTTCCCTTATTTTAAGGTTGGTAGGTGACGGACCTTGTCCTCTATTAGCTGAATAAGGCGGACTTCGGTCTGTCAGGGTCTCTTTTATATCATTCCTTGTGCCGCGTCCAGGCCCGGTGGGTCTGGACGCCCCGGAGGCTGGGGCCCCGCTGTGTGCGGGCCCCTGGGCCGGAGGGGGCATGTGCGGTTTTTCAGGGATTGAATGTTTTTAACGCTTCCGGGGGGTTTATAGATCCCATAGTGAGTGCCTCACGACTCAAAACGACAAAGAACTAGAGGTTACGTAGGTAACCCCGGTTCTTTTAGTTTAGGAGTGAGGCACTCACCAAACACCCCTTTGTTTCGCCACTGCGAACAGAGGACCTGTGGTAAGAGGAAGTACAACGTCACGACCGGGCCTTATATGTCCTTCCGGAAAGGGGAAGGGACAGCCGGTCGCGTGACATACCCTCTAGCCCAATGAAATGGGCCCCGGGAGCGTATTGTGTAGCTCTGTTGCATCGCCAGATGGCGCTGTTTCCCATAGTGAGTACCTCACTCCTAAACTAAAAGAACCGGGGTTACCTACGTAACCTCTAGTTCTCTAATACTCCACTTTATGCATGACTCCTATACAGGCCTCTTAATCTGTAGTATGTATGGTTTTATGTTAGTCACATACGTATTCCCCCACACTTAGACTTACAGTAGATACATTTTGCTTAGAAGACAACACAGATCAAATGGTATAGGAACTCACGTGTGGGATATTGAACATTGCAGAGGTCAGTGGAACAGCACGTGCTGCTCATAAGAGCCCTGCCGACTCCAACGTTCGCTGAACCAGTAATGCACTGATCAGCTGCCATGCAAGTCTTAATTTGTAAAACTGCACCCCCAGCTGAAAACAAACAAAATAGTAGCTTAATTCTAGCAAATAATGTCTTTATCACACTATAAGGTCAGTCCAAGGCAATTTTAAATTACTTTGCAATGTATGACAGTTTTACGGAAAAGGCACACGGCTATAGCCTATACCTCTATCACGTACCATAAGGTTGCTTAATCGATATAGCACCACATTGCTGGGATGCTGGGCAGACGGTTACAGTGCATCGTTCTGGGGTTACTGGCATTGGGAACGGCATTCCACTCGGAAACACCATTCTTGGTTCACACTGGTGACATTCCAGGCCATAAACTAAAACAATAGGTAGACAATATCACACAGGTTAACATTGAAACCTAAAATAAACTTGGCTCGTTCCATTATTAAATTGGGAGCATGATTTGAGTACACACATTTATGATTCACAAACTACTACGATTTAGATTTTTGCATAGAAGCTGATTGTTTTGATTACAATTTACAATTTAGGCATTTGGCAGACGCTCCTAATCCAGAGTGATTTACAGTAAGCAAGGACAACACAAGATAATACATCAAATGCATAGAAATAGTAATCTAATAATAAACAAATACATAAGTAAACCAATAATCTAATAATAAACTAATACATAAGTAAACCAAGAACCTATCTATCATCAGCCAGCACGTTGAAACTATATACGTGGAGTTAAAAGTGGAGGTTTTTCTAAATGTGACCACACTGAAATGAACCCAGCAGACTAGCATTTGTGTGTATTTGAAAATTAACATTAATTAAATATGCGTTCATTGTAAATACAATGTACGTATGGAATGGTACAATAGGTATGAAATGCACGCTTATAAATATTTTGAGAAATTTGAATCAATTGATTGACACAGTCTGCAAGTGTAGGGGCTGTCCACCCCCACAACAACAAATAAAGCGAATGAATGAGACTTCTCTTTCTCTCACAAAGAGTGAGAGGAAGAAATAGGCCGAAAAAAGAAAGAAAAAAAGAAAAAAGGAGACTCTGGAATCTTGAGTCTCCTTTTTTTCTGAGCCTCCTGAGTCTCCTGAGAATCTAATGGTTCTGGTTTTGATTCACTTAGGAAGAAATGTAAGAGGAAACATGAGGAACTTATTGCTGAATGAGGCCCATTGTAACTGAATTGGATGGCAGAATCCATATCACAAGTATAACGACAATGGGCCTCATTCACCAATACCTTCGTAAGTTTTCTTACATTTCTTCCTAAATTGTTCACAGAGAAACTGCCATTGTAGTCTAGGCTGCTTCAGAACCACCACAGACAGACACCTCTGCACCGGCTGGCTGCTGCCCCATACACACTTGCACAGCTGTCCGGCCGGGGATACTGTGCCACAACTCCTCTAGTAATAATTAATGGACACCCGGAGCACACTGTGCCACAACTCCTCTGGTATTAATGCAGATTTTTGAACAATGAAAATCATATAAAACATTGGTTCTCAAAGTGGGGTCTGGGGACCCCCAGGGGTCCTTGGGGGGATACCAGGGGGTCCCCAGCAAAATGTGTTAATGCAGCATCACAATAATTTCAACCACTTTAAGTTAACCATATTTTATAATTTGGCTATTCAAAAATAGCAGATCTACAGGCTCATAGCGCGGCACAGAGTGTCGCCCTATGAGCTTGTAGATCTGCTTTTTTAATATAAAATCGAGAAAAATGTGTGCAAATCTTTAATATGCATATTTTTGTTCAACTCAAAGCTTTGCATCTGGGGGGTCCCTGGAACAAAACATTTTGAGATGGGGGTCCGTGGCCAGATACATATCATTGTGGGGGTCCATGACATGAAAAAGTTTGAGAACCACTGAAAATACGCACATCATGAAAAGCAATAGAATAACAAAACCCAACTAACCTTTTTTCCTCCGCATGTTATGTTAAAACCAAACGATAACAATTGTGTGATTACCATGTAATTATGACACTAAATGAGTGCATAAATAATTACATATTAAACAAACAAACAAACAAACAAATAAATAAATAAGACTTACCTTTGGGGAACATCATAAGCCCAGTGATCAGTATGAGCAGATGCATGATGCGTGCTGGACAGAGAGGTTCAACTGAAACACTGTGCAGGGTTACAGCTTGTAATGTGTCTGCAAAGGGGAGGTGATGTCTGGATGGTTTCAAACTGTCCTTTTTGAGCTTGTGTCCAAACAAAGCCGAGCCGTTGGGCTTCAGTTTATTTCTTCATGCATCAGCTCAAGTATGTCTCTCCATCTTGCTAGTTTAGCAATCGCCTGCATAATACGTTGTGATCATGAACTTGTGTTTGTGTCGTGTCATTTTAGCCCCTGTGTGCTGCTGTTGTCTCTCCACGGAGAGCACGTCCTTCTGGATTTTCTTGTGTGGTAACTTTGATTGATTGAATATTTTATTAGGCAAAAAAAAATAAAAAATAAAACAACACATTTACATTTAAAATACTTTGTCTAACAGTTCCGTTCATAAAAGTCCTTGCGGACTTGTTTCCAATGAGGGCCTTGGTATTCAATTCATAGACATATATAGTGGCACCATAGTTTGAATATCATTACACAAAGAAAATAAATATAAAACAGCAAAAAAAATAAAAAGAAAATAAAACACTATGTACAACAAAAGAAATAAAAAAAGGGGGGAAAGATATGTACAACAACAGGGGGGGGGGGTCGGCTGTCTAACAGGAAAATGGTACTACCTCCTCTTTTGGCCTCCTGAAAGGTGATTTTTTAAGGCTCTTTTAAATGAGCACAGCGAACTGCATTTTTTGAGGGATGGGGTATTCCAATCCTGGGTGGCAGTGCTGTAGAAGGAGAATTTGCCCATGTTTGTTTTATGGGTAGGTGGTACCAAATTGTTGTTAACGCTCCCTCTGGTATTGTGACTGTGGGTGTCACTAACCTTTTGGAGGTATTTACTCAGATATGCGGGAATAGGGGGCATATCGGGCAGATTTTCATTTACAATTTTGAAGGCCAGTCCCATTTTTAGTTGTTTAACCCTGTCTTCCACCCTGAGCCAGCCTAGGCTGGCAAAACTAATATGTAGTCTTGGAGATCGTTGATATCTGGAAATGAGGGGAGGCATCAGGTCGAACGATAGGCTATAATAAAACAGAGTTTAATAGGCAAAGTTTACATGACCAGTCAGGTCGGACGATAGGCTGTAACAAAATAGAGTTTAATAGGCAAAGTTTTTCCACAATAGCCTATCGCTAGGTTATTGTGGAAAAAGAGCTGGGGTCTATTGCCGTGTTGAGCTTTTTATAGCTATCTTTATCATGTATGTGTATGTATCCCGGTGTGTGTGTTACAGATGGGCGTGCGTGATCATGCGTGTGTGTCGAATTAGACAGTAATGCAACCCATCTGGTGCCGTGTGTCCATTGTTATCAATTTAATCCCTGTATCCCATCAGTATTGGAGTCGTGGAGTCTAGCGTGGGTGTGTATGTGTGTGTGTGTGTGTGTGTCACCATATGTTGCTATGTGTCAATTATCTATGTCCGGTGACCTATCAGTGTCGTCTTGGAGTCTAGCATGCGTGTGCTACAGTAGCTCTCTTGTATGTGTGTGTGTGTGTGTGTGTGTGTGTGTGTGTGTGTGTGTGTGTGTGTGTGCGTGCGTGCGTGCGCGCGTGCGTGTGTGTGTGCGTGTGTGCGTGTGTGTGTGCGTGCGCGTGTGTGGGGGAGTGTTTGCTCAGACACGACACTAGTCCTGTGTGCGTGTGTGTCTAACTTCACCACGCATACAAGGTATGTTATGTTATGTTATGTTTTATTTATTTGATGTGGACATCACAGTTACATTGGACAAAACCAGATGCATTGTTTACAGTGTATATAGCACGAGTGCTAATTTTCAACACCTGTCCACAGGAAGCTTTTCTAAAATACAGTAATACCAATCTAAAACCCAATCAAGTACAAAAAGGAATAATATATATATATATATCTGTACATGTATATACATATATACATACATACACATGCACACATACGTATGCACTAATAATTAACATCATCAATATCAATATTTAGACCCAATACATCAACCAAACAAAAGAAGACATAATCATTCAGATAACCAGTCAGCAACTATACGTGTGAGCACATTTGATTTAATTTGAGTTCTCTGTTAAACACATTACCATCCGACTCTAGTTTTAGAACCGTAGGCAAAGAGTTCCAGAGGTTTACCCCCTTTACTGAGAAGGCAGACTGCCCGAAGGTGTTTTTGCTTTTAGGTACAATACAATCACCATGAGTAGATGCACGTGTGGTTGCTCTACCAGAGCTCTGACGCCTATCAACCAGTCCAGAAAACAGAGGTGAAACATGATTATGTAAACATTACAAAAAGCCACAAAATTTTCAAAGGTAAAAAGGTTGTGTTTTCTTAAAATACCACAATGGTGCCATCTCATCGGTTTCTGATCCATGACTTTTATAGCCTGTTTGTATATTGATGTTATTGGTTTCAAGACAGTTTGAGAAGATTGTGACCATGATGTAATGCAGTATGACAGGTGTGAAAAAATCATAGCATGCATGTACAGCTGTGCAGTTTTACATGATAAATCCCTTCTAATATGACGAAAACAGTTTAAGGTCGGTTTAACCTTCTTGCATATATGCTTTACCTAGTCTGTCAAATTTTAAATGTTTATCCAAAATAATTCCCAAATATTTTATTTCACTCTTTTTGAGTGCACATTGAGACTGTTTTTTTGACATTTAAGGTTAATTGTGACAACTCAAGCCACTTTGAAATGTTCTGCAATTCCTTTGTCAGGTGCACAGCTGCCAGGCTGGCTGTTTTAGCAGACACATAGATGACAGTGTCATCTGCGTACATCTGGCAGCTAACACCTGGACAGGTTTTTGGAAGGTCGTTAATGTACATTGTAAACAACAGTGGTCCAAGTACCGATCCTTGGGGCACTCCCATGCTGTTAGGAAGCAATCGTGATTTCTCCCCATTGACCCTGACACACTGTTGTCTCCCTTCCAGATATGACTCAAACCACTGTAAGGCTTCTGCAGACATTTGGAAGTGCTTCAGCTTAGACAGTAGGACTCTGTGGTTGACAGTGTCAAAGGCCTTTTTCAGGTCCAAGAACACTGTCCCCACGACATGTCCCTCCACCAATAGACCCCTGACCTTGTCTAAATTTTTAGGTCTAAATCCAAACTGCTGTGGATGCAGTAGTTGGTTAGACTCTAGATATTCTGTTAGTTGCGAAGCAACAACCTTCTCCAAAATCTTTGAGACAACAGGCAGAATAGCAATAGGCCTATAGTTACTTGCCATGTCCTTGTCTCCTGACTTAAAAATCGGGGCAATTATTTCCGTTTTCCAGCTCTCTGGAAACACATTTGTTTTTATTGATAAATTAACTAAATATGTAATAGGCTCCAGCAAACAGTACAGATTTTTCTTAATTAATTCAGAGTATAGACTATGGATATCCTTTGACCTTGAGTTACTCATGTTCGCAATGTATTTTTTTTACTATATCACTAGATACCTCTTTGATTTGGAAATCATCTGAGTGGACATTGTCAGGCTCCTCAGAAGATAACTCCCTATATTTAAACTTGCTAGACAACTCCTGTACAGATTCAATAAAGAAGTCGTTGAAAACATTTGCCATAGACTCACTATTATCAATGAGGTTATTGCCTACTTTTAGACTATTAATTTTAGGGTGCTTGTGCTTGCTGGAGTCTGTTAATCTATTGATATGCTGCCATAGTTTAGAACTGTTGCCATTGGCCTCTTCAATAAGCTTGAGGAAGTAGTTACTCCTAGCCTTTCTTAGCTCAGACACTACTTTATTCCTCAGACCAGTGAAGAGGAAGTGGTCAGTGTTGTTTTTTGTTACTAATGACCTTTTAAGGGCAAAATCTCGTTTTTTAGTGAGCTGGAGAATATCATTATTAAACCAAGGGAGAGAATATTTCTTTGGTCTGCTTTTCCAAGTTTTTGTGTATTTATTTATCAAATTGCCCATGATTGTGGTGAAATGATTTACACTGTTATTTAAATCTGACTCTCTAGTTACCTTTTCCCAGTTGACTTCCATTAGCTCATGTTCAAAGATGGCTATGTTTGTCCTAGGAATTCCTGTCGTTGAAGTTTTATTTTATTTTTTGTTATAGTGAACTAAGCGTTTGTCTGTTAGTTTTCTTACAATTAATATCATATTATGATCTGAGAGTCCAGTAATAAGATTATAGGTTTTTATTGCTCTCTCTGGCCTATTTGTGAAAATCAGATCAATAAGAGTTTCACTCTTTCTAGCAATGCGGGTAGGTTTATCTATCAGCTGTTTATATTTGAATTTCTCCATAACAGATTTCAGTTTAGTTTTACCCCTTTTATCCATCCAGTTGACATTATAGTCACCAAAAAATATGGTCTCATTGCATTTATCACAAGCAGAAAGAAGACTCTTGAGTTCATTATACAGATCAACATTATGAGATGGAGGGTTATAAAGCACAACTATATTAAAATTCATATTTGGGGAAAGTATTACATTAAGTCCCAAACACTCCAAGTTTACATCCAGTTCAAGTTCTACACATTTAAAACGCTCCCTAATGTAAATTAGAACACCCCCCCATCCTACTTTACCTGTTATTCTGTCTTTCCTATAGCATGAGTATCCAGATATATTAACTCTGTCAGTGGAGACATTGCAGTTCAACCAACTCTCAGATATACACAAAAAATCCAAGTTAGACTCCATGAGCAATTTCCTTATCTGATCTATTTTTGGTAAAAGGCTTCTGATATTTAAATGACCCCCCAGTAGTCCTTTAGGTTTTGAGTGTGGATTCCAAATGACTTGTGCATGATTTACAGTTTGAAAGAACTTGAGCTTTCTCTGTTTTAGTGTTGCGCGATGACGAGAGTCACGTGACTGTTGTTTTCCCCCCGCGGGGCTTCGTCTTTGTTTACACTTGACTACTGTCCCAGGCGGGTCATCGTGAATACTGTCTGTTGTTGTTGATAAGGCATATGCAACCTCAGGACTCACCCGAGTGCCAATGGCATCGGCCCGGGGCTGATCACACTCCACTACTGCCGAAACAGCAGCGCGTGCCGGATGACATTGCACGGTGTTCTCCGCCGCTCCTCCGCGATGTAACGTTGGCCGCTGCACGAGCCCAGCTGGCACCGTGACACCCGTAGATTCCCGAACGCCCGGCGAGTTGATTCCAGCGACGGTGGTTGAAAAGGCTTGTTCACCTATCCATGCCTCCGCCAAACAGTCCTGCCGACGAAACTCCTCTCCCGCCCCCCCCAGGGCAGCGTCCGCCGCGGTTCCACCCGGACACATGCCACCCAGCGACATGGGAGCACCGATAAGTTGTGACAGCGGGATTGTTGTAGATGGCGTTACAGTCTGGAGGAATTCGGTCGCTGGAGATGATTCAAACTGCACCTGCAGGATGGTGTCTTCCTTCGTTGCATAGCCGCCCGCTAGTTGTGGAGAGGGCCCAGGGTTACGTTGAACGTCCCCTGATAACAGCAACAGTAGTAATAGCATTTTGGCTGTGTGCCAACTGCTGCTCAATCGTCTCGTTATGGGTTTGTGTGATGACTTAATGACCTGAGCGCGGCCATCATTGAGAACCCGTTCAAAGACGACAGCGTAGCCATTTCCCAAAAAATTCAGTTGTGTTTTTACTGATAAAATGCCAAGTGGATCACTGGTGTGGTCCTCACAGTGTTGCTCTTTAGCCTCAGTACCCGGTGTGTCACAGGTGGATAGGACAGGCACCAGCAGTAGGAGGCCACAGACGAGGAGGTACAGACCGGCGTTGTGAAGATTATGTTTTCTCTTGTTTTTACCGCACCATTTCAAAATAGAATAGTGCAGTGACTTACTAAAAAGCCCCAAAAATACCATAACAAATTGGAAGATGAGTTTAAGGGCAGCGTTGTTAAAAAAAGTTTGCAGATAAGTGGAGCCTTCCAAACCACCCACTGCCACTGCCGCCATCTTTTTTTTATGTTGGTGGTCCTCCCTCAGTCTCTGCAGTTTAACAAGTTCATTTGGTGTCGTTGGCACTACAGTGAATGTAAACATTTGGCTTTTGTTCTTTCAGTTCAATGTAGAGAGAATAATCGCACATCTATCGCACATCTACTGTTACTTATTTCAGGTGCGTTGGATAGTAGATATTCTGAATCAAACAAGAAGTCCCGCACACTGTATCTTGCTGTGGCAACTCACTTTTTTTATTTAATGACAAACGTTTCGGTCTGTCTGGACCTTCCTCAATAGTGTCTTACAATACTGATCACTATGTTCTCTTATATACAAACACTCCATCTGGTTAACAGGTGTGAGACAATCACACTCCCAATGGGAGTGTCACTCAATGATTGTCTCTAGTGTGTGAGCTTGTCGATTTGCCCAGACTCAACATATATACATCCATTATTTACAAATATTCACAAATGTTTATACAGAAACAAACTTAAGAAATGAAAACATCGGCCTTGCGGCTTTCATAAGTCACTCTTAGCTTTGCATTAGAGCTTGGTTTTGCCCAGACAATTAATATAGTATTACAGAGTTTTCAAATGCATAGTCCCACAATGAATTACAACATCACATGCCATGGAATTTCACCGTTCAACCCTTTTGGGAATAATGTTTGTAGGGTATAAATCCAATAAACTTCTCTTTTGTTTAGTATTTCATCTATGTTTCCCCATCTCTCAGGTAGAATAATTTTTTCAATCCCTTGGAATTTGAACGATGAGATGTCATGTTTGAAGTCATTAAAATGTACTGCTACTGGGTACGTCATTTCTCCTTCTTCTCATTCTTTGTTTGAGCTGGCGTGATGTTTTTCCCACATACACCAGTCCGCATGGACATTTAATCAAATAAATAACATGTGTAGTGGTGCAAGTAATGACATCATTGATAGAATACCTTTGACCATATTGTTGCACTGGGCACAACCTCTACATTTATAGCAACCATTCGGAAGAGGTGCTAACAATGATTGTGTTTCCCTTTTCCTTGTTTTTATATGTGCATGCACTAGGCTATCTCTCAGATTGTGTCCTCTTCTATACACTATTAGAGGTGGATCTTTTAAATCTGTTGATATGGTAGGGTCTGAGGATAGTATGTGCCAATGTTTATTAATTATGGGCCCCAATATATAGCTGTTAGGGGTGTACTGTAGGTTCTTTCAGTTTCACCACTACTACCTGTTCCCCGCCGCTGCGGGCATTGCGAACCGTGCACTCTGCCCTTGCAAACGTGGTAGGTTAACTGTCTGTCTCTCTGTTCTTGTTTCATTGATCTCAGTATTGTTGAATAAGGGCTTGATGACACCACACTGCTGCTTTGCTGTATATGAAAGTGACCACACTCCCTAGCTGGGGTTTAGTTTTGCCATGTTGGGAATAGGTGGTAGTGGATCCTACTAGCTTAGACTTAGCCAAACGGTTACATGTGTTTAGCTGTAGTCAAAGTATCTCCTCCTGATCAAACATCAAGTAAAATACAAGCACTGCTAGTTTCACTATAATGTAAATAGGGCTTTGTGGTAGCAATATTTATAGACTGTCAAATGTATGTATTTGTCTGCCTCCCATTCAATCTCATTGAAGGTCTAGTCAGCAAGCTTTCACAATACAATGTGCTAATTCTAACTCAACTACAGATGTCAATCTAACAGCTGAGCTGACTCCTCCATGCTCCTCTGTCAGCGAATCAGTATTTACTGTTTATAACTATTTGTATGTCACCATTATTTTTAGTATATATATCCTTATATGACTATTAGAATAGCATCTCTGGTAGAGTTGACACTATAAGAATGGTCTGAGATTGGTGCTCAAGGCAACACGGTCTCACTCCGAAAACGTAGCCGGTTGCCTTTTTGTCAGAACCCCGCGACGGAGCCGAATGCCGTCGCTGGACGCCAGCGACGTAATTATGTGCCTTCCACGGTCACTCATAGACATTCATTGAGGTCCAAAGACGACACATTGCGCCGTCACAGGCGGGCCATTGATAATGCATTGGCATTTCAAAACGTGCGCTAAGAAGCTTGTTTGAAATGCACCAGACCACACGCCACCACCCACAAAAACCTGTAAATATTCGGAGTATTTACATACTAGTTTGGTAATTTTTCGATGAGTATTTGTTGAGAACGACACTTTTATTTAACTTTTGTATACCCGTGACGTCACGTCATATTACTTCCGTATGACTTGATTGACAGTAGTAAAGATCCGATCAAAACTATTTATTTTAATCTAATAGATCTATATAAATGATCTGCTTGTCCACTAATCAATTATTCTGGCACTTAAATGCCTAATGTATGAACAATTCTAGCAATAAATAATTATTTGTAATTTCTTGATTCCTAGCACTCATAAAATCCCGCCTACTGCATCCGGAGGTTCACCACGTCCACATACATGAAAACAAACATAACGTTTCCGTATCCGTTCTGAACCGGAAATGTGGTTATAGGCACATTTCACGTTCTGTAAAGGTTCTGGCCTTCTTTTAAAGCGTTTTGAAACAAATAACAGCAGTCTTTTGCAGTCGCTTAGGAACAAATAGCAGCATTTATTTTTTCTCAAAACGATTTCATGTTTTTTGTAACATTTAGGACGTAAACAATCATATTGAGGGGCAGTTGTGCAGCAAAAACGTCATTACCCGCGTTGCCAGATTCTGTGAGAGAAACAAGCAACCACTGGTCTAGGAAAACAAGCCCAAAAGAAGCAACTATGGGCCACATGACTCATGAGCACTTCAAACATATACGTCAGCTGCTTGAAAATAGCAGATCTACAAGCTCACAACGTGTCGTGATGCGACGCGTTGTGAGCTTGTAGATCTGCTATTTTCAAATTCATTTTTGGGGGAAATTATAATAAGCATACCTGGCAACACTGGTATGCATATGTGCGTCTATGCCTCCCATGATGCATTGCATTGTTTTTCAACTACATCGCGGTAAGTGAAGTCTTGTTACTTTTTCATTTATTTAATAGAAATACATGTTAAATCTGCACCCCCACCACCACTAAATCATAGAACCATAACACAGGGTTGTTGCTAACATGTTAGGGTGTGTACAGTAGCAAGTTGGTCGGTCTGTATAAGTTTAAAACTGTTTTACAGTGGACATATCCCTAAGCTAACAAGCCATAACAAACAAACACAACAACATGAGCTCGGCTATTTGTGTGTGTGTCTCTTCATTTGTGTGTAGTTATGTATTCTATATGCCATGTTTGTTTGCACAACACTAAAGGCAAAACGAAATGTAATCATTGTTTGTGTTTCCCATTCTGAGTGTACAAATGGATGTTTTATTATGAATAGAATACAAAAGGATCCTATTGAGCCATAGTGCTTTCTTGTGGTTTAAATCCTATAGAACTTTACTGTCCTGTACTGCTAATAAAGTATTAAATCAATTAATCAATCAATCAGTACTAGTAGTACAGTCAAATGTTATGCTAAAATATGAACACAATAAGCCCCAGGGGCTTGTTTACATTTTGGTCCATTGTACTCAATTGAACAGTCATATTATATATACCATACAGAGGTGCAATGCAAAACATGTTGGGATAAAGGTCAGTTGAATAAGAGAAGATGGGTGGGGGCGGGGGGCAGAGGATTCAACTATAAAGCTGGTACCAGGAGTTAAATAAAGATTTTTTAAAACAGGAACTATTTAATCACTTAATTTAAATGTATTATGATGTTAATGTTGTTGTTGTTTGGATATTCGAAAGTAGCTGATCAAAAAGCTCACAAAGCATTGCGATGTGACGTGTTGTGAGCTTATGGATCTATTTCTTAAAACTGATATGTTACATATTAATTTGGGGCGCTTCACATGAAAAGCCAGAACCAGAACCACTGCCATAGTCCATATTCACACGGCGGCCATTTTGGAATTTAACATTGCGTTGCTGTGGCAACTGGGGTGGCATTTCATTGGCAATATGGCCGCTGTGTGGATATGGTCTATAAGGGTCTATTCCAGGGGTCTTCAACAGGGGGTCCTTAGAGCTACTATAGGGGGTCCGCCAAATCTTTGTGTGATAGGATTTTTTTTTTACATTAACCACTTGAACCCTATAATTCCTTTTCTGAGGGGAACATTAGCCGAAAATAGCAGATCTACAAGCTCTCAACGCCTCGCGCTTGAGAGCTTGTAGATCGGCTATTTTTTTGGCAAAGAGGCTATATGTATAGAGGGGGAAAAAGCAGACAAAGTAAACCAAAAAAGTTTAATCTGAAACACAATTTTATACAATATAGAGGGGGTCCCTGCTTCATCTCTCTCTCAGCTAGGGGGTCCTTGGCCTGAAAACGTTGAAGACCCCTGTTCTATTCGGTTCTGTACACTCTCAGAGTGTATCTCAGGATTTCAGTGTATGCAGCTATTAAAGGTATCGTGATGTGTTTTTGGGCAAGTATAAGATTCTGTATATCTGGTTTAGGGCTGTTTCTCCTTTTGTTCATTGTAATTCTGAATATGTTGCTTTCTCTTACAGATCCTTCCAACCAAACTCTCCTAAACAAACAAACAAACAAACAACCAACCCAAAAGGCACTTTTAAGAGCCACTCTCTCTCTCTCTCTCTCTCTCTGTCTCTCGCACTCTCTCTCTCCCCCCCCCACCCCACACCTTTCTCTTAGTGTGTGTGTGTGTGTGTGTGTGTGTGTGTGTGTGTGTGTGTGTGTGTGTGTGTGTGTGTGTGTGTGTGTGTGTTTACCCTTGTTTGTCTTATCATTGTCTTTGTCTGTTATTTGTTGTTACCCGTCACCATGAGTGATCCAAAAGCCATGGTTACGGAACTTGAAAGGAGTTTAAATGCCGCAAAAGCGGCAGCTGTGGCCAGAAGTCTAAATGCCTTGATTCCTCCAGAGTCACAATGGAGAGCACCACCAACTCCAGCGAAGAAGGCAAAGGCACCTGGACCAGCCGTAAGGTGGAAAAAGAGAGACAGCAATAGAAATGTCATCCCTGCCAGGATCAACCAGAAATCAGGGTCAGTATTGTTATACCATTAACTCATTTAGACCTGAGGCCGATTATAAAATCCACTTTAAAATTTCAAAAGCTTTTGCGATCCACCCATCTGACCACTTAACCCGGCAGCCTATCTCAGCTGCCATGTTCAGTGGTCATACTGTATGTGTGGATCGCATACATTTTCAGAGCATGTGAAGTGTCCACTTGACTTTGGGCAAGACACTGAACCCCTAACTGCTCCTGATGAGCAGATTGGTGCCTTGCTTTGCCGTCTGTGTTGATGTGTGTGAATGTAATAAACATTGAAAATCACTGTGGATATAACAACATTTAACTTGATAAGGCTTCCTTTAAAAAAGATGTCCTGAGTGCCTTGCCAATGGACAGCTAGACATTTTTTTAAATCAACCTACAGCAATCATTCCTATTTGATTGCATATTCATAGGCGACTGAACTGTCCACGTTATGGTTTGGGAAAAGTCTAATAGTCCTCATGATAATAACCAGGCTGACACTAGTGTTACAGAACATAGGATAGTGTAGTTATATAGTTAGTTATAGTTTTTACAATTCATGCATTTAGCAGATGCTCTTAATCCAGAGCGACGTGCCATTTTTGGCTGGTTGAAGACCAATCATGCTGCGGCATTCTAGACAATTTGGAAAGGCTTAAGTGCACATGCCAGGCCAGTGAGTAAATGTTGAGGAGAGAGTAAATGTTGATGACAGTGTTTTTTTTTTCCTGTTGTAGCTGGTCCAAGTCGGAAGGCTCATCCAGGTGGTTGCGGTCAGAAACCTGTTCCTCCCAACGATTTTCCTGACACTAATGCTGAGGTCTCCTTTGCTCCAAATGCCGTTGGTGTGTATTTCATTAGTGCAAAGCAATATGTTCATGATATATTCTAATAATCTGTCAATGAGTTTGAATGTTAATTATATGTTTGTATTGCACATTTACCAGAATAAATGTGCAACTAACCTTTTCACAGCCATTATTATACTTTTTATATTGTAAATGTAAAACATAACCTAATGTTGTTTTTCAATATCCCATACTATCTTAACAGAGCGTTTCATACAAGAGCTCCAGCACTCCCTGAGCGTTGCATCGGCTGACATCGAGGAAGCACCAACCCCAGCTCCTCTCCAGGCTTCCTCCGACTGGAGTACGCGGAACCACTCTCTTTTAGAGAGATGGCGGGCAGAGAGACCCTGGCTGAGTAACCGCGTTGCAGCGAGGGCACATGTAGGCACACACATGTGCCAACAGTGTGCCATCAGTCCAGCTGCTGTCTGCTGTCATGGCTGTGAACCACGGCCATTCCTGTGTGCCGAATGTGACATCAAAACGCACACAGACACTAGAAACGTGATGCACAACAGGGATGCCATGAATGCAGGGTTCTTCCAGCCTTTGCCTCCAACCACCTGCATTGTAGATGAGGCTCATTGCCGTTGTGGTAAGTTCTTGTTTGTGAGTACACCATATCATATCCTCTCTGACTCATTAATCTCATTACTTTGACCACTAAACAATGCATTTTTTTGTCCTGTCTTACGGTCATGGAATCTTTTTAACCTTTCTCACTCTTCTTTCAGTCTCTTCAAGTGGTTCCAGCAATCGTAATGTTCTATTTCCTATTGGACACAAATTATCTTTTTCAGAGTGCTTTGTACCTGTGCGGATACCTGCAAATATCTGTGGTTGTGCATCGGAGGCATTGAGGGTCAACCCAGGAAAGGCTGTTGCTGTGATCACAATGGATGGTAAGGATTTTTTTTTTTTTTTAAAGCATCTTAAAAATATATTTTTACTTGGTATTTTTACTTACCCACAAGGCTTGTCATAGGTGTATTTATGAAATCAAACGTATGCCTATTGACTAATTTATGCCATGCTAGGTTTTACATTACAGTGTGCGTGTCTTTGATTTTCTAGGGCGATATGATCTCAGCATGCCTGACCTGAGTTGCGAGTCATGCCAAGCCACTTGGACTGCTGGAGTGGACGATCTCATTTGCAGTAACTGCTGGCCTGCTACACTTAATTTCGCAACAGTTTATGCCACAGATATATTTTTCTCATTTGAGAAAATGAAGATGGCTGCACCAGGACTGTCCTGCCAGGCATTTTTAAGAATGCTTGATCAGCGAACTGTTCACTTTGGCCGTGTGAGTATTTAATTTAGTTAGCCAACAGTATATATTTTTTCTTTTTGTCATGTGCATTGAATTTGTTTCTTATTTATTGCCTGCCCATTATAAACTGTTGATATCCTTATTTTGAAATAGACAGGGAAGATCTCAACAGATGCCTTCCAGAAGAGCTACTTTCAGTGGGAAGTTGTACAGTTTGAGCCACATCGCTGTCTCGCCAATATCAGAAGGTAATGATATCAGTGATGTTCTTTAAGATTTTTAATATTACATGTGGCAGTATTTTACGTGTATGAGACAACATTTGTTTTCTTGTCTTTGATTCTTTGTCATTGTAGGCCGTTAAAGGTCTTCAAAGCCAACAGCAGAACCTGGAATCCCTAAAGGTGGAATTAGCAGTGTCAGAGAGCCAGTTGGAGGATTGGGTGAAGGAGTGGGCAGAAGGTGAGGAATTGATTATTGTTAATGCACATATTATTTGCTCACAGCTTTAAAAGTTATAAGTCAAAACTTAAAATCGAACGGGTAACCAGTGAAGACAGCTAATATGGGGGTGATATGGTCACGTTACCTGGAGTTCACTGACATTGGGTTCCTAATCCTTGTGTCTTATACTGTGGTTTTGTACCCACCTATTTCCTCTCTTCTGCAGCAGCACCAACAACTACTGCTGATGAGCCTGATGCCTTGGCCAATAGGATGGAGATGCTGGTGCTTGGGCTCAAAAGGAGGTCTCAGCGTCTGCATAAAGACACTGACGGAACAAAAGCTCGTGCCAGGATCCTTCGACAGATGAGGAAGGAGAAGGAGATCCTAGCTTCTGTTGTAGAACAGTACAACAGGTTGGTTCCTAGCGCAGAACACCTGAGCATGGAAACCATCATATCTGTTGATACAGCATGGCCATGGCAGCTTCATCACAGTGGTATGTACACTAGTCTGTTGACTGCTTCCAACAAATCTGACCCATAATTCCACATAATATACACACTTGCTTGTTGAGTTTGGGAGAGGCAACTTTGAGTGGTGTGTTTACAAGTGTCTAAGTGGCTAACACTGCTCATTTTCCCTGTGAATCTTTGTCATAAATGCATTCCAGATTCTGTCGATCTCAGAACAAAGAGACGGGCGTTATGACGTCATCATGGCAGGAAGGCGACTCACAGAGGAGAAGAAAATCCTGGTGACTGAGATGGAACATCACTGGAAAAGTCTTTCAGCGTATGACCATGACCTGAAGGAGCTGTCGTGCAGTTTTTCTTCTGGGCCAATGAGTATGTATTTGCAATAAATTATTTTTGTAACAACTGCTATGCATTCCATGTCTATAATTCATTATAAACATACTTCTAATATATTCTAATCTGCGTATAACACTGTATAATTATAATAATAAACACCCACAAAATAATCTTAATGCATTTTAACAGTTATCATAACACAAATAGCATTTCATGATGACTTGGGGCTGATGCATATTCCACTTTTAGAGCCGAGTTTAAATCGGTTCGTTTCGGGTGTCACAACATCTCGGCAGCACCCTTCGAACCTCTGAATGACGTTGTTTGGACAGAGCCAAACCGATTTTAACTCTGCTCTAAAAGTGGAGTACGCATCGGCCCTTATAAGGTGACTTAAGGTCAAGTATTATAGGTCTCTATGATCTTGCATAGACAGTTATGACAGTATAATGGATTTTAACAAATATTATAATGCATTATAAGCGTGATTATAAAGCATTACTACTATGAGAATTAATATGGGATTCTTAGGAAGTGTCATCATACAATGGTTTATGATTGCAGTTATGATTGTTTATAACTGTAACTATAGTTTTATAAGCTTATTCTAATTCATTTTACATGGCCTTATACGTCATTATACAAATCTCTAATGTGTTATTGTTATAAGGCATTATTCATGAGTGCTATACTTACAACTGTATAAGTATGTTTATAACACATTATAGGCATGGGATGCATAGCAAGTGTTACAATATTTCATGAATATAATACATACCACTGATGACTGTTACTAACACAGGTTTTGTCTTGTGTTCTACCCCAAGGCTCACCGTGGAAACTAAGTTTCGAGGGTCTGAAAGGACTGCAGTGCATAATCCTCCGTAAGCAGTGGGAAAACCGAAAAGGGATGATGCTGGCATGGGAACATTACATGCAAGTTGATGAACTGATGCAGAGAACGTCACCTTTTTGGACAACACAGATGATGCTGATGATGATGACAGTGACTCAGACATGTCTGAGGACGAATTGGAATAGGCAACCATTGCAGACCATTTCATTTGGCTCTCCTCTGGTCATGTCTATCTCGCTCTCTCTCAACCACTCCTACCTACAGGCCTTTTTTTACAGCCACACTGGACCACTTTGATGGACTACTTTCCCAATGTTGGATTACCACGATTTGTGTGGATTGTTCCCCTTTGCGGACTACTAAACTGCCCCTGGCAGGTAAATAAAACTTTCTGTCAGGTGGAGTTTGCTTTCAGGTTGCCCGACTGGGGACAGCAGGGCTGTGTTGTGTCAGATGGAGCATGGGGTAGGAGAAGGAGAGAGGAGGCCATTGACTCTGGCCCTCAGCAAGGAACACAATCCAACCATTTATGAAGAACGTATGAGGATGCAGAGAGCACGTCCCCTCTCCGCTGTTTGAGAGCGGACGCCAACGGAATCATCACAATATCTGCCTAAACACCTGAACGTGGCCAGAGCACTCTTTCTTCTGGTCTGTGGAATGTAAAATAAGAGCACTGTTTGCCTATAATGTGCTGTTCTCACTGTTGCTACACTTAAAAATATAAAATGGCAAGTGTGAACCCATAGTCATATTCATAGCTATGTATGTATTTTGCTTAAAGATTGAGGTATGACATTTGTTATCGCACAGCCCCAGAAAGTAAAAAATTAACGGTAATCAAAATGTTACGTATCATTCCATAATGACCTTTGGGAAAGTAGAACATGACCTGTCCTTGCCCGACAGGCAAATGCCTCTGACACCTTAGTGTCAACCCCTGAAATAAGATATATATTTCAAGAGCATGATATCATAGTAAACATCCATCTAAACCAGTGATATTGAACTGGAGTCCTGTGGGCCAAATGTGTAGTTTTCTTGTGGCCCTGGAACACATTCCATATACCCAAAATATATTTTGGATGGTTGGTTGTACAGGATGACAACGTTTTTTTGCTTTCCGTAACCGTTAACCAAAACTTGTTACATCAGCTTGTTGCATGCTGACCACTGACCAGTGTTTTGTGCTATAGTACAAACGTATGTCGATTGCACAGTGTGTGCTGCAGGTAGGCCACTATATGACCATAATGGACATGGTTACTTCCTGACTGCTTCATACATGTACGCATTTGATGTTTGAGAGGATAATGTCTGTGCCAGACCTTTTTAGTGCACAGGCTTAGAATTTGAGAAAATGAGAAGTATGCATTTGAATGTGTTCTGTGTGCGGGTCCCTTTGTGTCTTTGTGAGAACAGTAGCGGGGGCAGGTGAAATGCTTCTCTGAAGTGTTTGTATGTTTGTATGAATGGGTGAAGTGGTCCCTTTTCCTGTTAATACTTTTAACAGTACAGGCAGTACAGTACGTTTATGCTAATGTAATGACAAAAAAATAAAATAAAAAGGCCCAGGGGCTTCTTTTCCATTGTGCGAATGTGATCTGTGTTTTGCAGGGTACATGTTTGTATATATTGTATACTGTTTATTATTGATGGTACTTCTGGACCATATGAAGGTGTGATTCACACGGAAATGCTGTCTGATTTATAGTTCTCTGCACCTTAATAAAAGGCAGTTAAACCTTCCTTGTTATTCCATTGCCTCCTCCTTATATTGGTCCTTCTGGAATGTATTCATCTCTATTGCTGTATCTGACAGTCCTTGTTGTGTATCTGTCATCTTGTAACTGCTGGCTGACTGTGCTGCCTCTGGGCAACTGACGTAATGATGTAACTGATGTAATGTGCCAATAACACTGATTCTGATTAAAAGATAGTTAAAGCTACTTATAGAACACCAGGAAATGCCTTCGTGTATTGTTTGTATTCTATGCAAGTAATACATTTTTCAGTAAATGTCCGTTGAATGTTCTTATGAAGCATTTTGTTCACAGAACATTTTTGTTCATACAAAACCGCAAGTCATGCTTTCATTCCCACTAGCTGAAGGACAAAATGTGTGGACATTCAAGGTGGAGAGTTGGGACATTTCTGGAGCACAATATACATATATTTTAATCATTGTAGATAGGTTTGTCACGATTCACTTACCTCACGATTCGATTCAAAATCGATTCCTAGGGTGCCGATTCGATTAAAATTGCGATTCTGCGATTAATTGATATTCGATTCGATTCTGCGATTCATTGCGATTTTCTAGGGTGCCGATTCGATTAAAATTGCGATTCTGCGATTAATTGATATTCGATTCTGCGATTTATTGCGATTTTCTACCCCAAATCACTTTGCTTTAATTATACTAGAACATTTTAATATAATATAAACCATGAAAAGTTGAATCATACACTTCAATGCAGCCAGATCATGTCAGTCAGTCTTTCTGACATTGATTTCAGACAAAGTGCCAGTGAAAAAGGTACTAACTTATAAAAAAAAATATATATATATATATTATTATTATTTTTTTTTTAATAAAAAAAATCGATTTTAATATTTTGATTCGATTTTTAAAATCGTGGCATTAAGAATCGCGATTTATTCATGAATCGATTTTTTTTGACAGGCCTAATTGTAGACCAGCCTATTACCACATGATGCCAAAATATTACATTTAAAGGTGATTACTGGCTTTAGCTGGCAGTGGGAATATACTACAACAATACATTCCAGGAATCTGTAATAGTACAGTGTAATAGTATAGTAGCACTCATAAGCAGATTATAATGCATTATAACTATGCTTATAAGACAGGGGTCTTATAAAGGGGCCCGGGACCCCTAGTGTGTCCTCAGAGTTACTCCAGGGGGTCCGGCAAATCTTTGTGATAGGATCTTTTTTTTTTACATTAATAACCTGAACCCTAGCATCTCTATTCTTATGAACATTAGCTGAAAATAGCAGATCTACATGCTCACAACGCCTCACGCTGCAAGGCGTTGTGAGCTTGTAGATCGGCTATTTTCGGCAAAGTGGTTTGGTGTCGAGGGCAAAAGAAGCAAATCAAGTACCAAGTATTGAATGTTTAAGTGGTTAAATGTATGAAATGAACCAAAAATATTAATTTACACAGCACTGATGATAGTCAATGAAGCTATCTATGAAATCTATGAAAACGTTTAATCTGCAACACAATTGTATGCAATGTATGGAGGTCCCTGCTTCATCTCTCTCTCAGCTAGGGGGTCCTTGGGATGAAAACGTTGAAGACCCCTGTTATAAGACATTATGCATAGCAAGTGTTACCAAGGTGGGTGTATATGAAAGTAATGAGTATCAGAAAGCTGGCCACATGGGGCCTGGGAATGTCAAAATACAGCTCTGTGTCAAACATGACACCAAGGTTAGTGTAATAGTGTAATAGTGTAATAGTGTAGTAGTGTAATAGTGTAATAGACTAATAAAGTAATAGAGGGTATGGGGTGCGTGCTGGCTTAGCGGTCCAGGTGCATACCACATAGGCTCTGATGCCTGGCAGCGTGTCGCGGGTTCGAGTCCCGATCCTGGCGGCCTTTGCTGTGTGTCGCCCCCCATCTCTCTCCCCATTTCCTGTCAGCCTATACTGTCCTATCAATAAAGGCATAAAAGCCCAAAAACAAATAATTTTTAAAAAAGTAATAAAGGGTAGGCATCATATGCCACTCATCTACACTGAGTGCCAAAACATAAAGCATCATGAAGCATTGGAGTTTGGAAGAGCTCATTGGGAAACTCCTACTGACGCTGTATTTTGCCACTCAATAGACGTTCATGCATAACTTCCAGGTACAATGATGTCACACGCATACCCTTGACCTGCACCTTAACCCTTAACCTCAGTAAGACTATGCCTAAACCTTACCATAACCCTAACCTCAGTACAACTAGGCCTGCCAAGGAGCCAATCAAGACACAGGTGAGGCGGGTCTATCCTATAACGTTGATGGGATCCATAATAACACATAGGACTGTGCCTGAAATAACCGATTCACACAAGCTCAAATGAGTAGCATCGGCAACCCGTTGTGATCTTGTAGATCGTCTATTTTATTGCCCTTTGAACAATGTTCAAAGGGCACCTGTGATGAGCAGGAACAACCCATAATATTTACAATGAAATATGTTTCTATGTAGGGCAAGGCCTTTCAAATTATGGCTTTGCTGTTGACCTATGACAAAGTTTAATGTCCATCTCCTTCCAAGCTATGAGTCTAACAGTCATACATTCTCAGACCATTTCAGAGCCATCCTAGATAAAATCAGTCAAACAGATGTTTCAGGAATTATTTAGTAACCAAATGTGTTTGAGATATTGATGTGTGCCTTACTTACATAGTCATCCATTACAATTAGGAAAACTACATGTTGGAGCTGATACGTAGTTTAGGGTTAGGTTAGGGTTACCTAAGCCTAAGCCTCATTCCCCTGGCTAGCATGATGCAACTCCTTGCAACCAAACGGTTTCATGCAACTACTTGCAACTGCTCGCAACCATTATCCCCAATGGCAGTTCCAAGGAGTTGCATTGGTGTGACATGTCCATAAAACTGTTTAGTTGCAAGGAGTTGCATCGCGAATCATTGGTGTGGTTTGGGCTTTAAAATGAAAATCATTTTACCTTTTATCAAAAAGGTCCGAACACCTCTCAGTCTGTTCCTTGTTTGTTTGTGGGCTATGATGCAAAACAAATCTGTCAAACAGGTCATTCTCTGTAACACTTGTTGAGGCATCTTCCTCTTCTCCAGGCTTCAAATCCTGGATCCCATTCAGTTGTCTACACGTTAACCCCTCAGGAATATAGAAATAACATTGATTTTCATGCATGGCTAGCAGTCTACACACAAAAGAGGGTATGAGGAGTCAGTAGGAGTGAGGAGTTAGGAGGATTTTCCAAACAAGCGCTTCCAAACTCCAGCTTCATGATGCTTTGTTTTGCCACAGTCTAGATGAGTGACATAGGATGCATACCCTCTTATAGATAACTATCATCATTGTCTGAATCATTAAGTTATTGGGTGTATGGCTTTAAATTCTCATTGTTTCCATGGTTGGCAAATGATGTATTATCAAAAGTGTGTATCTCCTTGCATCACCTTCATTTCATTTTGTAAAACATATGTTTTCTTGGATAATGAGTCTGAATAAACAACTGTCCATACAGTTGTATAGTCTATCTGCAGCTGACACTGTATTGCCTACATACAGTATCTGGCTCATATCCAGTATATCTAGGATACATTCATTCATTGACAAAAGACAGTTAATATCACTGTTGATTGGTATAGATTGACATCTTGGAAGAAACAACATTCAAAGTGCAAAAGGCTTTTAATGACACCAAAGAAAGAAACAAAGAAAACATATTGCACAGAACAAAATAGGCAGTGGAAGAACTCACATGTTTCACTTAAGTAAAAGAATCAATACAGCAATGTAGAAATATACTCTGTTAAATGTGACTTGAGTAATAGTGCAAAAGCATTGGCATGTATTCCAAAGTATTCCAAAACTAAAAGTGCTCATCTTGCAGAATGTCCCATTTCAAGTTTCCAAATGTAATATGAAAATAGCAGATCTACAAGACAGATCACAATGTGTCGCATCGCAACCCATTGTGAGCTTGTAGATCGACTATTTTCAAATGGCCGGAATAAGGCTGAAGTGGTTAATGTATGTTTTCTAATAATAAATAAAATCTCCAAAATAAATATTAACACAAAGTAAAAGTACAATATTGTCCTCTGAGATGTAGTGGTTTCAAAGTATGGCGTAGATGCTGGTTTTCCACCTCTGTCCAATCGGGTGAGACGAAGGCGGATACGGGGAGGGTTATCAGCTGGCAGCCATACTTTCATCGGACCGTACCCTTTAGGCGTGAGGTTACTGGTTGGCCCTGTCCTCTGGAAACTTCTTGGCTGGTTCCCATGTGTCTTCCCAGATTTTGTCACTGTAAAGTATAAATACATTATTTAGAGAAATTCATTTATCCCATGGGTCTTCAAAAGGGGCACTGGGACACCTTTTATTTTTATATTAACCACCTGAAACATTCTAAGAGAAGATCTACAACCTCACAATGCCTCGCACTGAGACGTGACGTGAGTTTGTAGATTATCAATTTTTGGTGACGAGATTTGGTGTCGAGGGGAAAAAGTGTTTGCATCAGTATCATGCAGCCCTAATGCACATGTATGTCTATTGCCTAATGCCCACATGTAAAAAAGATAAGACAAGAAGCATAGCGGCCAACATTCCACTTCTGGTAATTTCATTATTTTGATTTTGACTGATGTGAATTTAGATTAGTTCCTCATAAAACAATTTACTCTAGTACTGGTGACAGACAGTCCATATCTGAAGTCTGAAAGAGAAGTCATTAACAACATTAGTCGACTAACAGTCATTAATTACTAGAATCCAACAATGTGAATTTTGTAACCTTCCTGTACATTCAAGCTGTACAAGCAAATTACACAGAAGCTTCCAATTCAACTGCTGAGGCCGGTGGACTGCAGCTGCCAATCAAGCCCATACGCTGAGCTAGAGCTTTAATCGGGCCTAAATATGTGAGCCCAGCCCAACCCAGCCCGACAGAAACGATACATAATTGACAATTGGAGCCCAACACAGCCCGAAGCCTGACATTCTAAAAAAGTATAATTGTTGCATGCAGCCTTATATTTTTGTCATTACATATTGGTGATTCGAAGAACAGAGTCATTCTACCCTTTTCCAACTGTCTTTATATATAAACAAAAACCCAGCTTGTAGCAAGCACCGTCCTAATTAAGGAACAATAAACATCGGAGCCTCGCTGGAGAACACGGCTGACGGCCGCCGCTAAATCAGGCAACAGGTGTACAGGCTATTATCGCTACAAAGTTCACACGTCTATAATATTATTAGGATATACAAAAGTGACCGTGGATGGTTTCAACAATGTCCTCCGCTCCACTTGGGCACTGCATGCATGCAGACGCCACAGCGGCCACCGCCACATACACACACGCTCAACTGTTGCGCCACAGCGCACACAGTCACACATGCTCAACTGTATCAAGTAGCTCATAACTCACAGCCACAGTTATGAGCGCAGCTTACATAGTCACAGAGACATCATGATACCGCGCTGCGCTTGCCTGCCTGATAAAAACAAGACCAGGAGACCTGGTTCTGCCAGACCTAAGCCGGACTTCACATAAGGTGCTTTTCGTTAGTGAGGGAGACGAAAGTCTCCCTCAAGACGAAAGTGAAGTCTCCCTCACTTTCGTCTTTCCGTCTTTCGCCTTTCATCTCAGAGAAATCAAGGTGCTTTTCCTTGACGTTAGGGAGGTAGACCAAATCAACATCAACATCAGTCAAGGAGGTACCCTGTTCTATCTCTCTTTTCCTCTTCCTCTTAATGGACTCCATCGGCAAGGTTTGCTAAATGAATCGAACTTTGTTCGATATACTGATAGGGGGAACCCTAATTTATGGATAATAAAATGTAATTGATCGATATTTCAGGATATTTGACATTGAAGGTCTAATTGAAATATTTGTCTTACGTTTTATATATACCATCTGTATTTATACTTGTAACATAATAGTGATGTCATGAGTAGTCTGTGCCTATTTATTCATGCAGATGAAACCTAACCACAACCCGACAAAGAAACCTAACCACAACCAGACATACCATGTACTCTGTGCCTATTTATTCATGCAGAAGAAACCTAACCACAACCAGACATACCATGTATGGACAAAATGGTGACAAAGGCTCGTGTAGGCCATACCTTTCAGATCTGGCAAAAAGTGACCCAACCCAATGCCCGACAAATACGTGACCAATTGGGCCCGGCCCAGCCCTCGCCGCGCAGACCCGTCGGCCTCGGGCTGAGATCTTAAGCTCTACGCTGAACAGCACACAGCTGCACACAGCAGAGAGTGAGGGAGAGAGATAAAAGCACCTGGAAGTTAGGTCGTCAGCTTTTCATTTTGCCTACTTTAACTGGACACGTTGTACCAGCGTACTTTGATGTGAAAATGTGGGCCATCGGCAGGTCTGCAACACCACACAGATGAGGTGTAACCTTCCTAAATAGTAAGGCAAATTTGAGAGGGAAGAAAGAATTGTGGGATCAACCAGAAACAACTGCCTCTGGTAGGGCAAATAGTGTCAATTGAATAATATCAAAAATGTCTTACCATGCAGGACAAGGCGCCCAATGCACCAACACTTCTTTGTTGCCCTAAAAAACACACACACACACACACACACACACACACACACACACAGTATAAGAAATCACTGGGTAAGGTATACCATTATTTTTAGTACCTTTGCTTGTCTCAGTCATGATCAGCCTTAAGACAAATATACAAATTAACATGGTTCTGTGGGGCCGACAGCCAAGTGGTTATGGGAAATACTACCGCCTGACACTGAGTCCCCAGGTTGATTCCTGGGCAGGTCAGACCTTTGCTCCAATACTCTCCCTGCTTCCTTTATCTATACACTGTGAGACTATTAGCCTTGGACGATGTCTATTAAATCGCCATCTGCACATCAAACCATTGTGATGTGCGATAGCATCAGGACTTTTTGGAGTCTAGAGCGGGTACAGAAACGGCCTCTCTTTGTGTAGAACTGGTTTGTGCAAATTACTGGTTAAAGTAGTCTGAACAGGATCTGAGCACTGAGCAGTAAAATGACCTCACAGTTCCTCACACTATTGAAAAGCAGAAAGCCTGGTGACGTGAAGTTAACTTACTGGAACAGTGGGTTGTTTTAATAAACCCTTGTAGGAACCCTGACCCCCTGACTGATTTGTCACATTTTTAGTGGCCACAACCCATAAATGCTCATCCCATAATTGCATCTTCACTACAAATGGGGAACCATTTAAATAGTAAATAAACATGCGTCCCAACGGTATAACAGTTATTGCCAAGAACCTTTGTTACAATAGAGCAATAATCGACCAAACATAAATGTCCCCTATGTGTGTGTATGTAGCCTGTGTGTGTGTGTGTGTGTGTGTGTGTGTGTGTGTGTGTGTGTGTGTGTGTGTGTGTGTGTGTGTGTGTGCAGAGAGAGAGAGAGAGACACACACAGACAGATAGGGTTCTATATTTTTTTTACCTCATTTGTCCTTCTCCCTGTTATCTCCTTATATGGGTAGACCTGGGACCTTTTCATCTGGGAACATTTCTTGTAAACTTGAAGGATGAAAAGACAAGTTCATTAAGCCATGATGCTTTGTAAATGTCAGCAGTATTTTACATCTATCTATACATTTTCTGAATCTCTATGCATCTGTGTTTATGCCCATAGCCAATCAGAGAGGGGCTGTTTATGCCCATAGCCCATCAGAGGGGAAAAGGGTGGTGTCTCCTAGCCTGGTATCCAGCCTGCTTCGCTACGTTCGGCGGACTTTTTTTTCTCTCTTCGCTTCTCAGTCTGGAATGCACCCCATTGACTCATTTTGCAGAACTACACTGGAACTACATATGTTACGTTAGGCAACGTCGTTGCTGATTGGATGTTGTTCAAACGAATGACGAATCACAACGATCCCACTGTTTTTTTTGTCCCGCCCCGCACCACAGACCAATCAGAAGCCACGGCACGACTCGAAACGTTTGTCATGTCCCGCCTCCCTTGGAGATAGGAGGCATTCCAGACTGATAAGCGGAGAGAGAGAAAAAAGTCCGCCGAACGTAGCGAATCAGGCTGGATCCCAGGCTAGGTGTCTCCATGATTGGTCAAGCCTTCACGCGACATCATAATGTCTTACTATAAAACAATGACAATGTGGGGTAATGCTGTTAAGTTGTAGAACTATGCCAGAGTCACAACAAGCAGCACAAGATAAACGCCTAGCTGTGGACAAAAATTGGGCAAATTAGCCAAATCTATGTGTCTTTAGTGATGCTGTAGTGATTGGGTGTAAAGGGAACAAGTACAAATCCATGGGGGACTCCTGTCAACAAAGTATATAGGGTTTAAGTGCCTAACCACTTAAAACCTATACTTAGTTGATTCCAAAGTGCTCTATACTAGGCCCCCTCCTGTTGCCACTCTACACTACAAATCTTCGCTGACAATAATTATAGTTTGGCTAATTTCAATGAATGTACACAACCCATTCAGACCGGGATAACCTATATGTTCTCTGGGAACACGTCTAAGTCATTCATTTCTGAAACTCTTAAAAGCCTCATTTATACTACAACATATGACATACTTGGATGCAGAAAATACCAGATCTGCAAGCTCACAAAAACAAATAAAATAAAAACATTTAAAAGCCAATGTGGATGACACTAACACATTCATTTATATTCACATAAAAACAAACATTTAACACAGAATAGCAATATACAGGACAGCCAAGTATATAAGTCCAGCAACTTGTCCTTTGCAGAAATATGCAGAATATGATTCAGCTATTGTGGCATGTGTCAGTAGAGGTTAAGAGATGGAGTACAGAGGACTGGTGAACAGCTTTGTCAGGTGGTGCAAACAGAACCACCTGTTACTAAAATTGCCAAATAAAGGAGATGGTGGTGCATTTTAGGAAGATGGTGGCTCCCCCATTGTCTCCCATTTCCATCGAGGGAGATGTGGAGGTAGTCCAGAGAATCTGGGCATGCAATTGGACAATAAACTTGACTGTACTGGGAACACAGATGTCCTATACAAGAAGGGCGGGGGGCAGATTTACTTCCTGAGGTGGCTCAGCTCCTTTGGTGTGTAGGACTCTGCTGAACATGTTCTATCAATCAGTAGTGGCCAGCGCAGTACTGTATGCGGCGGTATGTTGGAGGGGTAGTATCAAGGAAGGCGACAGCAGGAGGCTGAATCAAGCTGGTTCTGTCCTCGGTACCACTTTGGATACTGTGGCCATCATGGACAATCCCTCTCCTTCCCTACTACTGTGGCAGGGCAGAAAAGCTCCTTCAGCAACAGACTGTTACATGTAACAGTCAGTCCCAAGTTGCAAGAAGGAGCGCTATAGGAGATATTTTCTGCCTGCAGCAATAAGACTGTACAAGTCCTCATCTGGTTAGCTTGATCAGGCTGATTAGGATGGGTGATGTGGGATGCAAGCCATCGGACTCTTGAGTAGTGTTTGGTCTGTCTTCTTAATATTGTAGGTTGACGATGCTTAGATGCATATTTATTTATTATTCATTTTTTTTGTTTCATCTAATGTGTTTTTATTGATGTCTCTATGAGAGCTGCCTTTCCCCTCGGGGAAGAATAAAGTACCTACCTACCTAGCTAAGACCATGTAATAAGCTGACAGCTGGGGGGGGGACACTATAAAGGCCACTGCACACAGGATGCGATTATTCACATGGAAAAAAGGCACCCTGTCTGAGCCAACCTAAAAATACTGTATTGAGTCCATAAATTAACATACCTTGAAGATGGTTGATATTTCTATATTATAAATTGTTTATATGATTGGTCTTATGTAATATTCTAATATTTTGAGATGTATTCATGAGCTGTATTGATATAATAATCATCAAGGTAAAAATATATATTTTCTTACAACTTTTACATGATTTTTAGAAGGATCTACGTATAGTTTTACTTACTGCACATATTGTCCACTTGGCGAGACACATTCTTGTCTTTAACAATTCTTTTGGCCGACTCTGGGCCATACTTGAGTACTTTGGCAGCCACTGCTGGTTTTGATTGGAGAGAATAACATGTCCCACAGGACATCCTCCTGGCCTCCATATTGGCTTGGCATTTGGGACATGTCTTTTTCTTCGGTCGTGTCATTTTTGGAACTGTTGAGACAAAGAAAATAACCAGAATTTTACACAATGTATTTATTCATAATAATTGTAAGAATGTACAGAAGGAACCAAATACACTCTTCTGGCTGTGGCACTGTAAATGTTTAATGTCAAGGACCCCAAATTATATTAATTTGCTATTCAGAAATAGCAGATCGTCAAGCTCACAACATGTTGCATAGCAATGTGTTGTGAGCTTTTAGATCAGCTATTTAAGATAAAACCCTACAATAAAATTGGGTAAAGTGTTAATTCTCATTAAGTTAAAAACTTTTAATCCCTATCTAGATTGGATTTTGGGTAGTTCAAAACCAAAAAACAGGATTGGGAGCACTCTGATATCTGATGAGATCAGGAAAACCTACTCAAATCTGGATCAAAACAAAAAACAGGATTGGGATCAGTTTGATTAGAAAATAATAATAAATAAAATAAAAATAAATGCTGTTATTTGATTTGCTCATATAGCGTGCAACACCTACAGTACCATCAGCTCCCAGTACTTAACAGGTTGCAGAACAATGGCTGCACAAAACAAAACACTTTGTATGACAATGGGACTAAACTTGAAAGCAGGGTGTGTAGAACCAGTGGTGGATAAAGTACTCAAATGTTTTAATTAAAAACATATGTAAGTGAGAGTCTGGCATTCAAAACCTTTACAACTATTTTCAGAATGATGTAGCTTTCAAGTTTCTATCTATTTTCTTCACCAGGTTGACAAAAGCTACATCAATACATCTTCAACAGCACACCAAATGAGTTGAGTACAGTTGGTATTCATAGAGAATTATCCACGTGCATCCATTTGTAGCATTTACAGTTCTGTGTTTCATTCAGTCACTCAGAGTCAAATAGAAGTGTAGCTACTTATTTTGTAAGAGAGCTTTAATAAAGAATAACTTAGTAGAATAGAGTGCTACATTTGTTTAGTTTGTCCAACACTGAACACACATTATTCCAATTTCTGTCATGTATTTGCTGTGAGTTAAAGATGTGTGGTTGTGTTATTGTGTTTTAAGTTGTTGGTACTCACTGGAACAAGGTGATGAATGACAAAGAAAGAAACCTGTAAAGGGGGGAGAGAAATGAAGATATACATGCATAATACTTAAGATCAAATATTCCAGTGGCCACCAAATGGACCCTTACAGTTCTGTAACTAAACAATATAAGCACTGATATTCAGGATCTCTTGGTCTTTATAAACAAACTTAGCACAGGGTATATGAAAAATGGCCAAACCCTTAAACCACAAGAAAGCACTATGGCTCAATAGGATCCTTTTGTATTCTATTCATAATAAAACATCCATTTGTACACTCAGAATGGGAAACACAAACAATGATTACATTTCGTTTTGCCTTTAGTGTTGTGCAAACAAACATGGCATATAGAATACATAACTACACACAAATGAAGAGACACACACACAAATAGCCGAGCTCATGTTGTTGTGTTTGTTTGTTATGGCTTGTTAGCTTAGGGATATGTCCACTGTAAAACAGTTTTAAACTTATACAGACCGACCAACTTGCTACTGTACACACCCTAACATGTTAGCAACAACCCTGTGTTATGGTTCTATGATTTAGTGGTGGTGGGGGTGCAGATTTAACATGTATTTCTATTAAATAAATGAAAAAGTAACAAGACTTCACTTACCGCGATGTAGTTGAAAAACAATGCAATGCATCATGGGAGGCATAGACGCACATATGCATACCAGTGTTGCCAGGTATGCTTATTATAATTTCCCCCAAAAATGAATTTGAAAATAGCAGATCTACAAGCTCACAACGCGTCGCATCACGACACGTTGTGAGCTTGTAGATCTGCTATTTTCAAGCAGCTGACGTATATGTTTGAAGTGCTCATGAGTCATGTGGCCCATAGTTGCTTCTTTTGGGCTTGTTTTCCTAGACCAGTGGTTGCTTGTTTCTCTCACAGAATCTGGCAACGCGGGTAATGACGTTTTTGCTGCACAACTGCCCCTCAATATGATTGTTTACGTCCTAAATGTTACAAAAAACATGAAATCGTTTTGAGAAAAAATAAATGCTGCTATTTGTTCCTAAGCGACTGCAAAAGACTGCTGTTATTTGTTTCAAAACGCTTTAAAAGAAGGCCAGAACCTTTACAGAACGTGAAATGTGCCTATAACCACATTTCCGGTTCAGAACGGATACGGAAACGTTATGTTTGTTTTCATGTATGTGGACGTGGTGAACCTCCGGATGCAGTAGGCGGGATTTTATGAGTGCTAGGAATCAAGAAATTACAAATAATTATTTATTGCTAGAATTGTTCATACATTAGGCATTTAAGTGCCAGAATAATTGATTAGTGGACAAGCAGATCATTTATATAGATCTATTAGATTAAAATAAATAGTTTTGATCGGATCTTTACTACTGTCAATCAAGTCATACGGAAGTAATATGACGTGACGTCACGGGTATACAAAAGTTAAATAAAAGTGTCGTTCTCAACAAATACTCATCGAAAAATTACCAAACTAGTATGTAAATACTCCGAATATTTACAGGTTTTTGTGGGTGGTGGCGTGTGGTCTGGTGCATTTCAAACAAGCTTCTTAGCGCACGTTTTGAAATGCCAATGCATTATCAATGGCCCGCCTGTGACGGCGCAATGTGTCGTCTTTGGACCTCAATGAATGTCTATGAGTGACCGTGGAAGGCACATAATTACGTCGCTGGCGTCCAGCGACGGCATTCGGCTCCGTCGCGGGGTTCTGACAAAAAGGCAACCGGCTACGTTTTCGGAGTGAGACCGTGTTGGCTCAAGAGGCTTGGCCCCGAGGGGCTGCAGGAACAGCTTATGATCTGTATGCTGTTGCTCTGCTGAATCTTCCAAATAAATGGTCAACACTTCACCCTGAATGGATATTCATATTTTCCATTATAGCTCAAGTGGTTAATTCATAATGTACTTTTTCCCTTCCTAGAAATGTAGTGGAGATTAAAACTAACACATACTATAGGGTGCCTGCCTACGCACTACGTGCTTGGCCCCCTAACAATAATTGTGCTGTGTAGCAATAACAAATACTTTCACTTGTAGCTTTCACTGGGATCATTTCTGGGAAAAAGCCTGACCTGTTGTAAAGCATGCATTCACACGCACACACGTTCACGCGCGCACACACACACACACGCACACGCACACGCACACACACACACACACACACACACACACACACACACACACACACACACACACACACACACACATAGTGAAGCAGCCACTTCCCGGGTTTCCTGTCAATGTTTATTCTTTATTGATGCAAGAACATCATTCACCAACGAATGAAGACATGTCTTCTTACGCAGTTGTCATGGAGATTGAGACATTCAACCAATGTTTAACCCTATTTTATATGGAAAGGTTTTGGTCCAAAAATTAAGTAATACATACCACAATGAAATAAATAATTACATGTATTTCTTACAAAATTGTATACTTTGGCTTTTTGAAACATCTACAAGCTTGCCACTTGTCGCATCGTGGCCCATTTTGAGCTTGTAGATTGGCTATATTTGAATCATTTTGATGAATCTTGAAAAACACAAATCTTCTCTCATGGAGGGCCCTGGCAGAAAATAGTTCCAGATAGTGGTCTGCAGCCAAATACATATCAAGTTGGATGACATCCAAACTTTGAGATTTGAATGAGATGCTTCTAATCCCTCTATGTAATTACTGCTCCCTGCAACAGCCAGACCATCTCTCTGTAGCTGACCTTAATCGCTCTCGTTCCCCTCCACCCCATCAAACAATTCCTTATATGCACCCAGCAAGCTAAACAACACTGAGACACCACTCCTCCAGCCTCCAGCCTTCCCCAGAAGACATGACATGTTTACATGTTTATTTGATCAACGCCGGAAAGCAAACAGTTTCTCCATGATGTACAGACAGGCTGGCCCGGCCGGGGTTGGGCCAGGCTGGGCTGGGCCTGCTGGTTTGATTTGATTTGATTTGATTTGATTATGGATCCCCATTAGCTGGTGCCATAGCAACCAGCTAATGGGGATCCACACAGTTGCAAATACAAATGTATTAGATGTCAGTACTCAACACATAATACATAATGAAGCTAACAAATACGATAGCTAAACTTACATGTGAGCAAAGAAACAGAAAACAAAAAAACGAAAATACTTTACAGTGTTAAATACAACATACAAAGGTTTTTAGGCAGGTTATTCCAAAGAGTCAATGATCGATAAATAAAAGATCTCCTTAAAGCGTTGTTTTTTGGACCAGGTAATTCAATCTGGCCATTACTGGAACATCTAGTGTAATGATCATGCACAGTATAACTATAAACAATCTGAAACTTTATGTATAAAAACTATAGGTTACTAACTTATCCCCGGTTATATGAAATACGAAGCGAGAGGTCTCGCTATGGGAGAGCGCCCTCTAGTGCGAATACAGAAAGCATATCTTGATATACTTCCAGACAGGAAACTCCCTGGCTGGACTCTGATTCGTTCCAAACTTCCACTCGTTCCTTCAAAATAAGACTTCTCTTCTCGTCTGCCACAACAAAAAGGGTGTCTTTTTCAAGACCTCTCGCTTCGTATTTCATATAACCGGGGGTTACGTTAGTAACCTATAGTTATATATTCAATACTCCGCTCCAGGTCTCGCTATGGGAGAGGTTTGATGAACTCCCTGATTGTGGCAAAGTTCCAGCCCTACTGGAACCCACACTGATCATGGGCCACCCACACCCCCTGCCCCTCCTGGGCGGGGATAGTATGGGCCTCGGCTCAGCTGGGGACAAGAACACTTAAGACAGATGTACAACATTGCCCCGTGTCAACCACCCACCGGCCAGGCCCAGTGTGGGCAGAAGATCTCACCCCCCGCCTGCGTCAACATATCCCTACGTGACGGCAGCGGCCAGGGGTGATCGTATAAGAGAGGTGTGATATCCGATAGCCAGTCACCCCACCGTGGGGCCACCAGTATCACACTCAGCCCCTCATCCCTTACTGGGATGTGGGGGCTATGAGGGACAGAGGGGGAAAGGCATACAGTGGGGGGCCAGTGGTGCGCCAGTGCGTCTACACCCAGGGAAACTGTCCCCCGTATTGAAAAGTACAAACCACAATTCGTGTCGTCTTGTGAGGCGAGCAGATCTATCTGCGCCCGTCCGAAACGAGCCCAGATAAGGTTTGCTATGTCTGGGTGCAGTGACCATTCCCCGTAATGGCACGTATCCCTGGACAGGAGGTCTTCCCCCAGGTTCTGGATCCCGGCCACATGTGACGCCCTAAGCGACCGTGGCTCGCTTCTAGGGGTGTGCCGATATATCGTCCCGCGATATATCGCGATACGTTATCGCGACGATATGTATCGTTTTGGAAAAAAAAAATATCGTTTTTGAAAAAAATTTTTTTTTTTTTTTTTTTTTTTTTTTTTTTTTACAATCATAATAATCAGTCATGCAAACGGCCCCGAAGTGAAAAGAGTGACAACATGTTTTTTTGTTCGGGTCAGGTGTCATACTATTTGGATTCAAAACGGCTATTGTAGCTGAAAAGCTACAAGTTTGCATGTCTGAATAATGCAAAAACAGAATTATTTGTTTGCATTTTCTTTTTTTCTCCTCCATATATTTTCATAATAAAAAAAGTGCGTATCGTATCGTATCGAAATCGTATCGAAGTTGTGAGCCAAATATCGTATCGTATCGTTTCGTGAAATTAGTGTATCGGCACACCCCTACTCGCTTCAGATAAGAAGTCTGTGTGCCAAGTCGTGCAGCACACGGGACCTTGTTCCTCTCTGCCTGTTAATGTAGCACAGCGTCGATATGTTATCGGTCCACACTCGTACATGACAGCCCCGAAGGAAAGGGAAATGCCTTAGTGCCAGAAAAAACGCAAATAATTCAAGGTAGTTTATGTGGCAGGTTTGTAGACTGGGTGACCATACACCCCTGGCGGGCCTACCATTGTGGGTGGCACCCCACCCCAGCAGCCTGGCATCCGTGGTGATAACCTGTCTAGAGGTAGTCAGACCCATCGGAACCCCGACGAGAGGAACCGTGGATCCCTCCAGCGGTTAAGTGCTCTCACACACCCTGCTGTCTGAACGAATCAGAGTCCACATTTGACAAATACCCTTCCACTAAGGGATAGACCAAACGGCAGGACTGTGTACTCATACACCTTACCCTTGAAACCAAACCGCAGGAATTTCCTATGCGGTGGGTAGATGGGGATGTGAAAATAAGCATATTTTAGGTCTATTGTTGCGAACCAGTCACCCTGTCGCATTGAGCACAGGAGAGACTGTGCTCAACATTGAGAGCCGTGGTCAACATTTTAAATTTGAATACTTTTAGGTATTTATTTAGTGCCCTTAGGTCCAGTATGGGCCTCTTCCCTCCCCCCTTTTTACTGACCAAAAATAGCGCGATTAGAACCCGCTATTCGTCTGGTTTGGGGGTACCTCTAGTATGGCGCGTTTTTCTAGCAGGAAGAGGATCTCTACCTGCAGGACATCGCCCGCCGTGCCTCGGTCCTGTGAGAAGAGTATTTCCTCAAAGGGCGGAGGCCTCGCAGCTGTAAAATGTACCCCTTCGATATTGTGTGGAGCACCCACTGTGGGGCCCCGCACTTAACACACTCTTGTAATCTGGCTGAGAGAGGGGTCTCCACCTTACCATGTCCGGTTCATGGTGGTGCAATGGAGTCGTCTGGTGTGTGCACCAAGCATGACTCGTTCCGCCTTACCCTGGGAGAAAACACATCATTTTCTACACTGGAACATGGCCGTCCCGCTGCCCTGCGACTCCTCTTGGGGTCTGGGAGCAGCGGCCTCATTACCCCTATGTTCTGGGTGACATCATAGTCACAGTTAACTAATCGCTAACTGTTAGCAAGGCTAACAGTTAGCGTCAAAGATAAATCCAGAACAGTCAGTGCTGTAGCGGAGCTGTATTACCTTCGGCGAAAATAAATATTAATGAAAATCACCTGGATTCGTTAGTGTCTCGCGGTCACAGAACCTTACTCCAGGCTTGTTGAAATCTACAGTAGTTAAGCTAACAATCCTTCGGCGAAAAACTGGGATGCGTCTGCATTGCTGACGAGACGTGACGTAAGGAACAAGCAGAAGTTCGTCCCCTGATTATAGGCTATAGGAGCGGAGGGTGGAACCTCCGGTCAGAGGAACGAATCAGTGTCCAGCCATGGAGTTGCCTGTCTGGAAGTAGATCAAGATATGCTTCTGTATTCGCGCTCTCCCATAGTGAGACCTGGAGCGGAGTATTGAATATATAGTAGTAGGAGTTTTACTGCTCATGACTGACTTGAACAGCACAAGTGTATTAAAAGACAACCTATTTTCAACTTTAAGCCAAGAGAGGCAGGCATGCATACGGTTCACATTAGACCTTAGTGAGCAGCCCAGTACCAACCGTGCTGCCCTGTTCTGGACAACCTGGAGCTTCCTGAGGTCACCACTGGCAGTACTATTCAACATGAAAAGATATGCACGTGCAACATAAAATATTCATATTATCCACCAATATGAAAACATTAGTGCACCTTGACAAATATGAACACATCATTACATTATTATGAATAGCATTACGCACATGAACCCATATGCCTATTCTGGGGAGAACATATGCCACAAATAGCCGATCTACAAGCTCACAACGCATCACTTTGTGAGCTTGTGGGCCAGGAAAAGGAATCAAACTCTTGACCTTTGGACTCGCAGGCTACCGACTCGCTAAGCCAAATTCCAATACCCAAAATATCGCGCACTCACACTCGGTCACTCCAGCTTTACCCGGAAATAGTTTTGTTTGGAGGAGCCAAGTGGGCTCTCTGAGTGCGCTTGGAGCGGCTTTCACCGAGTGCCGACGTTGAGCGCTTCAATTCCTTCTTAATTAAGTTCCTTGGTAACGCCAGTGGTCTCTTGTTCCTGGTAGCACCAGTGGTATCTGTAACTTTGCTCAACTACTCGATACACCTGTCCTGTCCGGTCCTCCTCAGTGATTTACCCAGCACTTGTAATTGTAATATATTTGTGTGACGCATGGTATGTTTAAAGCATAAAACAAGTATTAATGACCAAACAAAAAGGAGGGTTATTAAAGAAAAGAAAGACGAGTAAATTAACTGATTGATCCACATTTTGTGTTTGTGTGAGTTTGTGCATTATTTTTTACCTCCAGGCATAAATGCATGTTACACAGTCACTGTAATCTCACCATATTTTGACTCAGAGAGAGTTAAAAAACAGTTATTTTTTATATATTATTCTACTGATATATTTTGTCTTAACAACCATTCCACATATATGTGTTTTTCACAACTCAAAGCATTATTTTGCTTCAACTCTCAACACTCATGACAAAATGACAAAGTTACCGGAAAAGTGTATTTCAAAATTAAAGTTAAATGGTCGCTTCACCCATTTTCAACCTCATCTTCAGATAATTGTTCCTCACTAATGCACATTCAAAGATGGCACAATATCTGTCTACTATACTATTAGATTGTTTATAACTTTAAAAAACACTAGAAGAGTGCATGAATGGCTTGAGGCAACTTAAGCTCTATAGCTGTAAATATTTGGCCTTGTCTCTGATATGCAGCATTCAGAACCTTGGACAGCGTATGGGTCAGCACAGAAGAAAAATAAGTGTGGGGATTTACACAAACCTTTTCATCTTTTCCAATCCATCAATGAGGTGAGGCCTCTTCCAGTTTAGATGTCCGGTTCAGGTGAAACTAATTAAAATGATCTGCTGACATCTTCTGGTAGAACTAAGAACAACAAGGGGATGTTCCTTCACATGAAAGGAGGCTGACATTTTGAAAAGGGAGTTGGAAAATGGCCCCAGGCATAGGCAAAATAGGCAGTCACGAAGGGCATCTTGTCACTGAGGGGGTGTAATCCAAGGATGCTGTGTTACTGTCTGAAAGCACACTTGCACAAATACAACCAGAGTGTGTGAATACCACAGCAGCAGTTACCGTACCAGACATCAGATTATCAGAGATCTCTCTCTCTCTCTCTCTCTCTCTCTCTCTCTCTCTCTCTCTCTCTCTCTCTCTCTCTCTCTCTCTCTTTCTCTCTCTCTCTCTCTCTCTCTCTCTCTGTGTGTGTGTGTGTGTGTGTGTGTGTGTGTGTGTGTGTGTGTGTGTGTGTGTGTGTGTGTGTGTGTGTGTGTGTGTGTGTGTGTGTGTGTCTGTGCGTTCGCGCGTGCGTGCATGTGTGCACAAGCAAAGATGCTGCCTGTTGACTACTCCCTTTGAGAGAAGATACATGAGATGACAGGATCTCTGAGTTGATCATTGTATTTTTAGTGTAACTGAAGGTGACATTAAAAAAACAAACATCATTGAATTAACCATGAACTTCACTATTGATATACACACAGTATATCTAACATGGCATACAGTAAACAGTAACAATAACCTGTGTTTGTATTCAGAATTGCCATGACTACCATAGTAAATTAGCTACATTTATCAATTTCATTTAGATAATATTGTGACTTCAATAATATGGTTTGGACATGGCATACAGTATCAGGGATTCCGCTAGCCGGTATTTACCGGCCATTGACTGATAAAATGTTTAATTGGCCGTTAATTATAAACATCAACGGCCACCGTGGCCGATTGGGAAAATGCTGTTATTAGGCTATTTTATCATGTAAGCCTATTATTATTTGGATAAAATAGTACAACCATTCAAATCAAATCATAATCATTTAACGTTTTTATCATGATCTGACTATAGAGGATATGCGTGTGACATCATCATCAAACCCGGAAGTTATGCAGGAATGCCTACTGAGTGTCAAAAAAATACTTTCTGGCTCTGTTACACCAGTGGGTCTACAGTTGGGGTCCAGGGACCCTCATGGGCTTCCAAATGGCCCCTTACAGGTGTGTAACTCTGAGAGTGTACAAATGGAACCAAATGGACCCGTAAGGGTGCATTTGGTTCCATTTCTACACTCTCAGAGTTATGGGGGTCGTGGAAACCACTGTGCTACACTAAATGGAACAGAGCCTTCATTAGTATCATCGGTAACACCTGTGAAGGAAGTGATAATATGGCTGCTGTGCATAGAGCCTATTGATGATAATAAAAAACAGGGACCCGAACTCGTATGGGTCGTGGATATTATGTCATGATATATCATGACATATACTAATTAAAAAAAACTAAACAAAAGCTGTAAGTTTTGCATAATAAGGTTGAATGAGATGTAAAGCCTAAAACATAGGCCTACATTAATTTGTTTATAGGATACTGTGCGTCACTCAAGCACGCACACTTTATTAATTTATTTTTTGGCAAGCAACACCTGCATGAGTAGATAGATATTATTTAGAAACATTGCATCTGTGATAAAGTGGAAAGAAGCGCAGCGGTAACGTAACAAGGTGTAATTATCAGTTGGGTGCATGACTACATGTATATCTGCAAACACGATGTGACGTTAATTATATTATGGCCGATAAATCTATTCTTTGGCCAATAAAATATAATCCTGTCGGCCATGGTGGCCGGTCCAAAAAATTAAAAGATTATCAGAATATTTCCTAGATGAGGAAAAGTCTCCCTGTGTGTGGAGACGGGCATAAGGCTGTAAACATCAGATGGTTACATGAACGGTTCCAAACTAAACTTAATAATAATGAATAGTAAACTATGACAATAAAGTTTCTGATTGAAGCATACAGCAGGTAAAACTGTATATACACAGAGATGAATGTTTGCACACATACCTCTCATACTTTAACTTGAAAATCTGCTGCTTTTGATTAGAAAAAAAAAGAAAGAAAAGAGGACAAAAACTATGAAAGTACTGTTCAACAAAATAAGAAGAACTAAGTGGATACATACAGTAGTACTATGGACTCTATACAATCCCCTAAGAATAGGAGTGGGACGGGGCACTATACCAAGGTGATACTTAGGTGACACCACACCTGTAAGGTGTAGAGTAGATGGCATACATACATTATTAAACAAAACAACAACGTTGAGGGGTAGACTAGATAAACACAACCACACCTGTGAGGGGTAGACTAGATTACACACGTAACTTATTAAACAAACCACACCTCTAATACTTATTAAAGCAGGGGCTCCCAAACTTCTCAGCTCAAGATACAAATAGATACATTTGGATGTGTGCGTGCGTGCGTGCGTGCGTGCGTGCGTGCGTGCGTGCGTGCGTGCGTGAAAGAGAGAGAGAGACATAACACAAAATAATCAAATATCTAATGCAGTTGTATGTGTTACAGTCTAGCATCAATGCATTGTCAAACAGCAATGCAACTACATCATTGTCCTATCAACGTACATTCATAACGTGCATGAACAATTAAACTAGCAGGTGGACGCAAAGTAGGAACAAACTATGAAACAAATAACTTAACATTGTAACAGCTTGCTTATGTGTATGTCCTTCACGCACACGTCAGGGTGATAGTAGATAAACAGTCCTTATTATTGTACTTTAATCGATTATTATATATCGATACTCTCTCACACTCCTGCAGTGTTGGGCAGAGAGGGAGATCAAAGAGAGAGACAGGCTTTTTTCATTTGATGGCGTACACCATCTATTTACAATAATGCCACTTGTATGCCAGTAAATCCGCATGGAAACTCAATAAATAGAAATGAATCAACTATCAATAGAAAGATCTCAAAATAAATACATACAATTAAATAAAAAATGTATTCATCAATAGATCATAGGGTTAACCTATAAGTCCACTTGTATACCCTTTGTACTTGGTCAGAATAAGGTACTTCTATTTATATCTACTAATGATTTTTTAATTAGTGTTAGTGTCTTACTTCTCCGGTATCTCTCTTGCCTGAATCTGTTTTCAGTGCTTACTGCAGTGCTGCTAGGACAACTGACTTGCCCTCGGGATCAATACATGTCTATCTATCTATGTATGTACAGTGAAGTATCTGTGTGACACACCGTGGATAAAGAAAACGTGGAATAACGCAAGCCTTTAGTGAGGAAGCCTCATTCTGATATGCTCTGGCAAGCATTGCTAATGTATCAACATTTTTTGGGTCAAACATGCTGCCAAGGATTGGAAGGATGCAACCAGTATTTCAACAATTGTGTTGATCACATCAAAAAAGGAATCCTCTTGTTGTAAGGAGTGCTTCTGCTGTTCTGATTCCATAATTGTAGATCACAATTATTGTGACGTTACTACAACCTCTATAGGTATTCCCCTCTGGAATCAGATTTTACTTACAATATGGTTCTAAAAATCACACACAAATCATAAATGTCTCGAGTCCACAACAGACCTTTGTCAGTACCTTAAGAACAGTTCTGAAGGAGAAATAATATAGGAATATTATAATATTGTGCGACGTGTCTTTACCACTCAACACACATGTGAGTCAACCCAATAGTGTTGCTCCTATATCCTAAGTATGCCAATATAGAGATTTAAGTGTGTGTATGTATGAACGACAATCAAAGATTAAATTACTTCAAAAGCTTTCCTAAACTGTAGCCAAGCTCCTCTTAATACTTCCAAATCAAATATAAGACAAATGTTTTGAATTTGTATAAATGTCTAAGTCTGGTCAATACATTACTTCAATCCCAGACATGAACCGTCCTCTATTAGCCAGGACTGGAAACAACTCAACCGAATTTGGCGCTCCCCTCCCACGGAAAGCTATGGATAGACATGAATGGATTAAATTAGAAAAAAGGAAATTATTCATGCAATACAGACAAACAACATTACATCATACAGTACAAACAAACAACATTAATCAAGCATACTTAACAGTGAACTTAAAAACAAGAAACACCATAGAATACCAATAGGCTGGATAACTTGTTAGACAAAGACTGTTAAAAGAAAAGGTAACTCTATAAGTCAGAAATGTTAAAGCACAAAAGAACACAAAACCTCTCAAACTTCTCATTCATACAGTGTGCATGCAACCTTCGTGTCGACCACTAGGTGAAGTCAGTCCAGGTGTTTGGATCATAGACTGTAAAAAAGAATGGACAAAGCCACTCCCCTGCTTTCTACAGAACGAAAATGAAGCCGATAGTTCAGGAACATGCATTCCTCCATCGTTAATATATACAGTTGGCCACGCCGGAACTCAAACGCTATTGGTTGAGACCAGACACGTGACCAGCGAACCGGAAAACACCCCCAAAAATGCTATTGGTTGGGTAGCTTGTCAATCAAGAGCGGGGGCGGGGAATGAATGCTATTGGTTGTGTAGGTTGTCAATCAAATCATCCCGCCCCTCCTGGAGCATAGCCTACTTTATCGTCAATTTTAGAATAAATGGGACCATAATTTAGCAAAACGCATATCATGATGATTGAAAGGAGACTTTAAACTAGCGACTGGAAGCATATAGAATTTATGACAATTTTTATTACGGTAAGAAAATCTAGTCTAAAGTTTGTCAAAAACCCATTCACTTGCGCTAAAATAAATTCTTTCTGACACTTCAGGTCGGCGCAGGGTAAAACAGCGCCACTCTGGCCATTCATAAGCTTCCGTGTTGGCCTCATCGTAAATATCCAAGCCTTGCCCCTTGGTTTGGATGCGTCAACCACTGGAAGAGGCGTGTTCATAAATAGAAACCACTCCCACTGGAAGATGCGTCACCAGACACTAACCTAAATATATGTCTTAACCACCAGATGGCGACAATCGACAAACTAAAATGAAAACACAATGTTCTGTAGTTCTGAGTTCTACCGCTGTGGCAGAAAACTACAACTCCCAAACTGTCTACTTGGAAAAGAGATGGACACATCCTGTTAAAAATTAACAGATTCCAACTTACTTCTTTGAAAAGATACTAATCACCAAATCTTCAATTATGTACACGGTCGTTCCAACGTTTATAGGAAAAAACATATTAAACGGGCACTCAAAGAGGTGACCTATAAATTTACATTTAGTATAAACAAATTTGTTATTCTTAAAAATAGCCACCCTAGGCTACACAAAAATCTTACAGAATAGCTGCTTCTAGCAACCAGGAGACTGTCGACTCCCTTTGTCCAAAAGATTAGTCAAATAGCACAGAACAGCACCTCATCAAAGAATTTGATGCTATACACCTCTGCACTAATACAAATAAACCTTACGGTGTTTTCAGCATGTCAAGGTAAAATATAGTATCGCTCAGCCAAACAGCCAATACACTTAAACAACTTTTAACTTAACACCCAACCTTAAATACCACCCTTTTGAATTCAGCCAAAAATATAAGCATCACTCATGACCCAGTAGCCAACCAAAATGTAATCCTTCCATGAATTAAAACACACAGATTGTACCACAACTATAGTTGACCTATAAAATAACATGATTTGACCAAATGTCGCCATAAAACGTTACCCCAATAATCGACCCTTAGCATATCTAAAAACAACAATGACCCCGTCGAGTCCCTAGCATCCTAGGTTTGTTGTTTCTCTGAAAAATAGCCTTACGTCAATACAAGGAGGAACAAAATTATAGTACTTAAACATTCAGTTAAATTATTAAATTAAATCTGTCGTGTATAAAACACAAAACGGACCGAATTCAATTTTTTTTTAACAAATCTTTTCCTTTTTATTATTATTTTATTATCTTAATTACTCAAGACAATACTTTAGCACAACTCAAAATAATTAATCTACTTCTACGTGTAATCATTACATTAACAATTATTTTTGTTTTTTTACAACTACATTTAACAATCCAAAAAGATCATCGTTGTTGTTTCTTAGGCCTAAATAGTCACATCTGTATAATTTCAACACAAGTCCTTAGATAATCATTTCATACTATTTATTGCAGCTTCATCATCCCCTCCCGACACATAAAACAATTGAAATGTGTCGGTAACGAATTCCAACTCGCCAATAAGTCATTTGTGCCACCACCACAAATATAACCTATTTAAAAATTAACAATGGAACAAGCCATCTGCCTCAACACTGCAAATAAACTCCTTTAACATTAAAGAATGACTTCAAACTTCTGCGTCCAACGCACAGTCTTAACTCATCCAGCTAATCACTGCATCAAAACGTACAACTATAAGTGCTTCAATCACCACAACAGACACAAATCCACTCAAAACACAAAACATCAAACTCGTACTTGACCATACCTACCAACAGGCTAACAGAATCAAATCCACAGAACCAAATCATCAACAAAATGGAAATACTACGAAATTAAATAAAAGCCACACCACTCCTCCTCATGCATAATATCAGCCAACCATAAGTTGACGAAATACACTGCTACCACGAAAGCAGAATAAACCGCATATAAGAGTTATTGTATAAATGTTAAAAGTGAAAAGAAATAAAGAAAATACAATTCAAACCACACACACCATAGCCGAGCTACTATGAATGCAGTAAAAACAGCATCAAAACGAACACATAAAAAGCCTACAATAAACGCTCCCAAAAAACTACAAAGCAAGATGGCCGAAAAACCGCTAGACCACTTGTAGCTAAAGTTTTTAGAATTTGATCTCAGCACCAAATGTAATCACCAAAAGACAATTATTACACGCTGAAGCCCAACAAATATGCCTCACCCGTGTGACTAAGAGAGGTGAAAAAGATCGTTGCCTACTACAAATCTAATCATAATAACACACAACAGAATAACGTTTATAAGCACCACAACACAGTGTAATCATGAATGGGATATGTAGAACGATAAACGAATGACTCCGTGCTCCCCAAAACGCACAAAGACATTTTAAAGAAGAACTAAGGACTAGCAAAAGCTAGCTAGAAAGAAAAAAAAAGAAAGGCAACAGAAAAAAACACAGACATGAGCTGTATTTCGCCAAAGAAAGCACAATGGGAGAAGGAGAAATAGCCAGCCAAATTTGCATGCTGAGAAACGAGAAGCCTTAGTTACATTCACAATAAGAGCAAGTTTCAGCAGAAACATAAAAGTGTTTGCAGAGCAACTTAACAAGCCCCAACTATAAACGCAACGTATTTCGCATGTACTCCTAGACGGAAACCAAACATAATTTCATCAAACACATCTTCATACTTCAGCATTCCAAATGCCACCAAAAAGCCTACACCAACACTTTCCCCCGAGATCAAGGTCCGGGCATAACGAGTCGTTAAATAACACACGCCTTTTTCAACCATCGAACAATAACCTCTAAACAAAGTATTACCTGCAGCCGAACGAACGATTCTCGAATCATGCCTCTTACTCATAATCACCTCTAATCATAGACATTTTACGGGCGTCTGGCACACGGAGTCCAGCGCGCGCCAGTGTCCCATGAACGTCTGTACAAATGCTCAGAGCTTATAACTGGGATCTATGTATAAAAAATAAACATAGCATTCCAAATGCCACACATAGGCACAGACAGCTGACTTATCCCCTCACGCCCCGGATCCATACCACCGAGACGTCCGACTCATACGTCAGTGTGCCGCTACTTGAGCGCATATCGGAGACACACAATTTGTCACTAACACCCCATACCATTATAACAGTTAAAATTTCACGGAAAGGCTACGAAGCGAGGTCCGACTTCTGATACCTCAGTCTCACTGTCGCATTACGGTACGTTTAAGCCATATTACACAAAAGGCCCTGCGCCTCTTATGCGCATAGCCAGTGTACCATATTACTACATATTTTGTACCGCCGTTAACAAGCCGTAAGCAACTAAAAGGAGCCCCTAAACTCGTTCTATTGTACCTCAAAGTACCCATTATCCCCACGGCTCCCCCTAAGTCCATACACCCCCCATAAAGGCGCACGTATAGCCACGATTGTGTCCACACATAATACCACAATACAACAGGTTCTTTTAACGAATATCCCCCCAGATGAAACCATCTCACAGAAATGTGGCTAAGCAACTCATCGTTTGAGAAGAACAAACTCCACAGGTCCACCAAATGGTCCCTAAAGGCGAATAATTAAACCGTCTGCCGCAACAACGCCATTTTGAAGTATCTGTGTGACACACCGTGGATAAAGAAAACGTGGAATAACGCAAGCCTTTAGTGAGGCTGCAGAACAAAAGAGAGACTGGTTCCGTGGTGATAAAGTTTTCTCCTGTGTCTTTATTTGTCAACAAGGAGCAGAAAATGGTTACTGCAGAGGGTCCAGAATTAGCAGCACACCGCCGCACACAAAGTAACAGGCATTTATACAATAGATTTGAAAAACGCTCTTTGGTTTCAGCGCTCCTCCTGTCCTCATTTCAACCAATCAGGAGCTGTTCCGCCGGGGCCGAGTGGCAGCTTACTGCGCATTTATAATAGGGTCACACAATACATGGGAATCAATTCAACAATAATCTGCTTTCAGTACAGAACCATATTTCACAATGAAGTTTCATTATGAGATTATTACTTTGTACCTTATACACTTTAAAATGATACCAAGAATCACGTCCCCATTCATCTGTAAACAATAGTTACTCAATACAATAAATCAATAGAAGACAACAGTTACCTTAAGACTGAATACTTTCTGATGTTTCTCTTTGTTAACAACACAGGTCATAGTTATCAAACTTTAATCATTTTAACCATAGCATGTGTTTTTACACAGAAATAGTAATTACACAATCAAAGCTTGTGTAACAATCGAAGTTTCATCCAAGTGATTTGAATAAGTTTGTCACATATGGTGGCTTGTGGTCACAGGGCTATTCAGACAGGTAGACCTATGCTAAATAGATCAACAGGAGGCAGAGCTTCAAAGAGATGAATACAATAAGACAAAAGCTTATCTTCCAGGGATAAACACAAGTTTCTTTTGTTAGCCAAGGCGAGGTGTTTGTCTTTGTCTCCCCAAACACCCATTTTGTTACTGTGGCCGTCTTTCCAAGCAAATGGCCAGGTCTCTCTGTTGTGCCACTTTAAGGTACATTTAGCTCATTTTAACCATTTACTTGTAATAATTAGATATGTCGAGTTCTGGCCCATGTTTATGTATGATTATGGCTGGAATATACTTCAACAGTCACAAAACATAATAGACCCCTGGTTTGATTAAGTGCACATGGAAGAGGTATTCAAGGCGTTTCCTCTCTGTGTATCATAGTCGCACCACTCTAACCCCCCCCCCCCCCTCCCTTGCAAACGTATTAGAAACTGTAACCCTGCCCAGTCTGTCATTTGAACCTCTCTGTCCAACACAATGCATCTGTTCCTGCTCATCCTCGGCCTTGTGCTTTCACCAAAAGGTAAGACTTTGCTTTCATTCATTTTGTACTTCTACCCCGGATTTGAACCTGGTTTCCTGCTTAAGTGCTGACATTTTTACCATTGAGCTAATAGAGCTGGGTCTCCTTGCTTGGGGGATGAATTGAATCTCGACCATCAGGTCAAAATTTGTGTCAGATCCTGTGTCTAGGTGAGACATGACATTTGACCCGTATTGCTTCCAAGAGTAATGTATTTCCCACACCAAACATTAAACATTAAACAAACTGCCCCGTCGATAGGATGTTTTTTGGGGTACAGTGGGGGCCTCATGTATTGTCTTGGTGTTGTGTCGTGTGATATGTTGTTTTGTGTTATAATGGTTATGTGTGGTTATGTGATTTGTTGTGTTTGAAGAGACTGTGAAGACAAATATCCCTTCGAGGGTGATAAAGATTATTAGGGCACATATATATGTTTCTTAAAAACAGAGAGGTATTCTGTGAATTGTGAAGGAAAATGTAAAAAGTGTTACTTTTGTCCCCAGTGTCCCCTATACAGGGTATCTGCACATTTCTAAAGTTACAATTTAAGGACTTTCAAGACCTTTTTAATACCAAATTGGCCAAATTGTTGAATATTACATGAGAAAGAGGCAAACATCACTCCAGACACGATCACTTGTGTCTGGAGTGATGTTCGACGACACGATCACTCCACATGCCTCCAAACTTAACACAAACATTGATCGGTGCTCTGGCTGGGTGCAATACGTTAGTCCGACAGCGCATTCCTCCGACAGCGCAGTGCTCCGACATTAAACAGTAAACCCGAACCAAACCCGCACCCTAACACTAACCGCACGCGGATGCCACATAGTCGGAGAAAAGGTCTGTCGGATTAACGCATGCCTCCCCTCTGGCTAATACCTGGCTTCTTTCCCCACCTTGATCAGTGATCAGACTCTCAGCTTGACTGATTCCCCTGATAGGCCAATTAGGCCAATCAGACCCTCAGAATAATTCATAATAATAAATAATATAAATAATAATTATTATTAGTATTTTATAGTATATTTTATTATATTATATTATAAATTGTATTATCCTACTACTCTAAGACTGATTCATTGGCAGGGCTTCGCATAACGTTTATGCCGGACTTCGCATGACGTGTGTGCAGAGTTATTGTTATTATTATCTATTATCTACATGTCTTACATCTCTTACTACATTTTAGCCACAGCACCAAAAGAATGAGGAGGGGAGGGGAGGGGAGGGGAGGGGTGAGGAGAGGAGAGGAGAGGAGAGGAGAGGAGAGGAGAGGAGAGGAGAGGAGGAGGGTGAGGGTTGTTTTCTTTTTCTGTACGTACTTATTCCACCCAAACGTTGTCTTGTCTGTGTGTCTTGCAGCATGTGCCTTGCAGTGTTACATGTGCATCCCAGGAGCGACAGGAACCTGCAGTGAAACACAGCAGCAGTGTCCTGCATCCCAGCAATGTGGTGCAGTAAATATCAGGTCATATGTAGGTATGTGATGGAGGTATTACCTCTGTATTTCACTTCTGTGACATAAAACTCTCACAGATACACAGTCAACTCTGTCATAGATGACATGACAGTCACTTTCTAGTAGTATTAACCCATTAAGACCAGAGGCCGATTATGAAAACGCCTTTTTCTGAAAAACTGTTACTTTTCAGGATTCAAATTCAAAAATAGCAAAAGTGGCAGATCAACAAGCTTGAAATGTGTTGCTTCGAGCTTGTGGATCTGGTACATTTGGCGCTTTTCTGTGACGCTGTATGATCCAATAGGGCATTCATTTACGAAAATACACAAACAGTTGTTGTTTTTCCCCGTATTTTTTTGCGATATATCAACAACTAAAATTACGCAGAACTGCATGTTCCTAGCTTGAAAGGTATAACAACGTATACTTTAATTTATTTACTTTATTTGTTTATTTGGACAGGACAGAGCATATTAATGGACGTCACGTGGACGCCAATACGCCGGATTTAGCAAAGATGCTAATTTTCATCCCCAGTCCTCACACAAAACATAAAATCAGAAAAACAGACAGACAAACGGTGGAATACATTTACATAACATTACATAGGGAACACAGCATAAAAATAAACCTAAAACATGATCACAAATGGTTGCAGCTGTGGTTTTCAAGCAACCATCTTTTCAGATTGAATTTAAAAGATGGAAATGTAGCACAATCCCTTATACGCAGAGGAAGGCCATTCCATGCTACACATCCCTGTACTGAGAGGACATTTTGACTGAAAGTTGTTTGCCGGTGCGGCACTTCGCAATCTCCTCGAGTGGTTGCTCTGGTACTGATTCCCCTTTCAGGCTTCCGTTTAATGAATTCACTTAGGGGGGGCGGGCACAGACCATGTAGGGTCTTGTATATGACCCCAACCTGTTTGAAATGTTTTAAGTTGTCAAAGCTAAAAAAAATAAGCCTCAGGAGTATGTTACAATGATGATATGAGTGAGGCTTCCTGTCAAACACTTTGAGTGCACTTTTGTAGAGCTGTTCAATGGGTTTGAGAATCATCACACCTGTGCAAGACCAGTTTGTAAAACAGTATTCAATGTGTGATAGGATCATACAGTGAAGATACGATCTGGCAGCTCCAACTGTCAGGAAGGGTCTAATTCAAGGGTCTTCAACAGGGGGTCCGGGACCCCTAAGGGGTCCTCAGAGCTACTACAGGGGGTCCGCCAAATCTTTGTGTGATACGATAATTATTTTTACTTTAACCACTTGAACCCTAGCATCCCTTTTTCTGAGGAGAACTTTAGCCAAAAATAGCAGATCTACAAGCTCACAACGCCTCGCGCAAAGAGGTATAGGTGTAGAGGGAAAAAAGAGCAGACCAAGTAAACAAAAAAGTTTAATCTGAAACACAATTTTATAAAATATAGAGGGGGTCCCTGCTTCATCTCTCTCTCAGCTAGGGGGTCCTTGGCCTGAAAGGGTTGAAGACGGCCTGGTCTAATTTGTTTAAAATTTTGAGGGTTGAATTTAATCTCTATCTTATCTAGGCGTATCTAGGTGTAACAGGTCTAAATGGGTCGAGACATCATTTCGTCAGAGGTTGAATTATGTTTGTTTGTTTTCAGGTGAGATGAAAATCGACGTGAACATGAAGACCTGCATGTCAGTTGACCAGTGTGTCAGCGGCTCCATGAACTTTGGCTTCACCAGGACACTTTTAAGCAGCGCCTGTTGTTCCACTGACCTCTGCAACGTGCTGTATTCCAAACGTAAGTACTTTGAACCGTCTGTAGTGTCTTCAAATCCAAAGGTTCTCAACTTTTTCAGGCCGTGACCCCCCCAAAATAATCATATTTGAACTGGGGACCCCCACCCTGACAAGTACTTGGAATGTAGGCATTACATTTAGTTTGACTCGGTTCCACAGATAAAAATAGTGTGAAAATAGCAGATCTACAAGCTCACAACGCCTCGCACTCTGAGGCGTTGTGAGCTTGTAGATCTGCTATTTTCACAACGTTTGCCTCTTTCTTACGTAATATTTTACAATTTGGTCAATTTGGTATTAAAAAGGTCTTGAAAGTCCTTAAATTGTAACTTTAAAATGTGCAGATAACCCTGTATACAGATGTGCCACTTCAAAACTTCACACGTTACTGTTCTTTCCCTGAAAGTCCCCTGAAAATGCATTTTTTCCCTCCCTTTTCTGCCCTTAAAATGCACTGTTTTGCCCCTGAAAAGAAGTTGTCACTACACACCCCCGTTTTTCCCTTCAACAGACATCCATATACATGAGAACAAAAGAATGTGTGTTTAAGAAGGTGTCAGACTCATTATGAGGCGAAAGGTGATTTGACCAGTTGCTCAAATTAATTAGCATCATAAAAGCAGTGATCATCAAAATAATTCAGCATTTTAAATGCCCTTCTTTGTCCCTCTTATTGCCCTGGGAATCCCCTGAAAATTTACTGTCTTGGCGATGGCAGGACATGTGAAGTTTTGAAGTGGCACATCTGTATACACTTATACTGTATGTTGGTTTGTTTACTGTTGAGTGAGAAAACAATGTTGCACATTAAGCTAATCATATGGGGGCCGCCCAAAACAATTTGGGGACCCCCCTGGGGTCCAGCCCTTCTCAACTGGTGGGCCAGGGACCACTGGTGGGCCTCAGAGCACCTGCCAGTGGGCCGCGGAGGTGCTGCCCAAATAGTTTAAACTATGAATTCAAATATATAGATTTCTTCATTGAGACATTTATGTTTTGTTTTACTTTTTTTTTTTTTTTTAAATACACGACACATTACCGTCAAAGATTCATCGAATGTTGCTTTTAATAAGCACACTGTGCCCATAACTATTATAAACATGTTCACAACGGTGATTTGCATGCCTGTCACACCACTTTGCACAGTTGCTGGTGAGCTAGCCTCGGAAACCCATGCTTTTTATTTTGTTACAAAAGAAAAAAAGTCTGGGCGAGCCATGCAGGAACAATGGTCTTTGGAGCTTGTTATCTCCTAACCAATCAGAGTGCAGAGGGCGCCTGGGTTTGGATCCGCCCTTCGAGACCATGGATTGGGCTCGTTCTTTCAGTCTACTGGTGAGCAGACTGTGGGCCCCCTTCCCAATGCACTGGAAACACTCAGAAAACAGCCTAAATTCAATCTATATAGACTATATATTTTGTTTCACTGCCTACTGCAGTACTGCTAGACAACACCCATAAACAATAACTGTCTATCTATGTACAATCACAAAACATAATAGATCCAAGGTTTGATTAAACCGTTTGAAAACAGAATAATGCCCCTTTATTTATTTTATAATGAGTATTACATTTATTTGGGTATGTGGGCCCCATGACCATCTTGACATATACCTAGTTGGGCCTTCAGTTACAAAAGGTTGAGAATCATCCCTGTTCTATGTGTGATAAACACAATAACAAAGGAGACCTTTTCAATTTTGTTTTGAAAATGTTTGAATGGGACTTTGAAGGCACACATCTTCAACCTTTCTTTCATCAGAATCAAAATCAGCCATCATTCAGGTCCCTCATTTTGTCGTTTTTGTGAGAAGAGAGAGGATATATTCAAATTGGTCCTCATATTTTCATCTACTCACTCTGCGTCTGATTGGTGGACTACATTGGGCACTTCAGAACCCTGCTTAACAATGACATCATTGATTTCACACTAATTCAATTCAATTCAATTCTTGAAATATTGTTCATATTTACCCAGAATGTCTTATACAGATGATATAATTGGAAAAAGTTTTGCCATGCATTAGCCATAATAAAAAAAGGCTTTAAAAATGTACCAGGAGATACTTGGTCACTGTCTTTCTTACTTCATCAGCCTTACACCTAAAGAGAACCATGTCTGGATTGTATTCATCTGCCAAATACAGACACAACTCCTGTGTTTATGACAATTTCCAATGTTTAACCTTCCAGCTCCCATCAGCCCTTCTCCCAACGGTAAGAAGTGCTACACCTGCACAGGCAACGAATGCTCCAACATTCTGTCCTGTACTGGAGATGAGGATCGCTGCATCTCAGGGAGAGGTAATACGTTTATGGCCTCAGACGACTGCATCTCCTGTTTACCTAAATAGTTCACATTCCTCAGCTCAGAAGAATGTCCAATGATGTTTTCTAGACATACTGTAGAGTATTAAATACAGACAGTAATGTGTTTGTTTTTTGTTTGTTTGTTCTGCTCACAGTGACGGTCAAAGGCCAGGGGATGATCGTGAAGGGCTGCGCCTCAAGGAGTCTGTGTGTGTCATCGGAGTCTCACGTCATACCCGGGGGCATGGAAACTCAAGCGACCTGCTGTGACGGGGACCTGTGCAACCATGGCACAAGCTCAGCTGTTAGTCTATTGTTCCTGGTAGCACCAATGCTGTTAGTCTATTGTTCCTGGTAGCCAATGGTTGAAAGAAACATTTACTCAAGTACTGTACTTAAGAAGCCTACATGTATTTCTTTTACGTTACTGGACTGTTTCCAATTTTCAATACTTTTACTTCTACTCCACTACATCTCAGAGGGAAATATTGTGCTTTTTACTCGACAAAAATATTTGAAAACTTTAGTCACTAATGACTATTATTGACAGTGTTGTGCCTGAACGCGTTCAATGAACGATCGTTCATGAACTCGTTCATATTTTGGGCGAACGTGAACTGAACGTACTGTATATCCGCTAGATGAACGTTATCGTGAACGCGTTCATTCTGGCGTTTGTGAACGGCGTTCTCTCACAGTTTAACTTTGTTCAAGAGTGTCCCAAATTTCCATGGTTACATCGGTTTGTCATGTTGTATTTCATCCTATTCTGTGTTTCCGAGGCGTCTTGAACGCACCATTAGCCAAAAAAAGAGAAAAGCAAGGCGGTGTCTAAACATTCATCTGCGCAGCGCAAAGTCCGACTCCGAGTGAACAGTCTCATTGCAGCGACAGCTAGTGAGCAGCACAGACAGTTACGGCCACTCGGCCAGGGCGAAGAGCTGACACTTTATCCGCTCTGCGAAGCTCATTTCCCGGCCACAAGCATTTGGAAGTTGACTTGTGTCTCTTCCAAAGTATCGGTGTTGTTTCCTTGGCTTCACTGCCGACAAAATTAACTTGAAGCTGGCCTGAATTAATAAGTAAACACCGCGGAACGGCGAGATGAGTTTGGGATGTCACAACAACATGTCCGTGGCCGTAAAAGTGGACTTCTGCACCTGGCTTTTGATGTTAACAGTGTCATACACTCACTTTGACAAGCCCCCAGCCCCCCCCCCCCCCCAAGATTAATGAAAATCTTTAGAAAATAGCAGATCTACAAGCTCACTGTGTTGCACCGTGACCTGTTGTGAGCTTGTAGATCGGCTATTTTCCAATATCCAAAACTTAAATAGGGCTGAAGTGATACATGTATTTGTAAAATCTACTAAGTAACTAGTAACTCAAGTTTTCAAATAATCAAAAATAAGTACAATATTTGCCTCTGAGATGTAGAGTAGAAGTAAGTAAGTACTGAAAACTGCTAATACTCTAGTAAAGTAAAAGTACCTCAAAATTGTACTTAAGTACAGTACTTGAATAAATGTGCTTAGTTACTTTACACCACTGGAAATAATAAATATAGGGTGCTTTGTGTATGTACACCAGAGAGGATATAATGTATAAGAAAATTAAATAAATAACATTGGTTTTATAATGTATTGGATAAATAATAAAAGTATAGTAATAATAATAAATAATATATTTGGATGCATCCTGCTCCATATACAATACAATGCACTGCTTTTCAGTTCATCATTCAAGTTTGAGACAATAAAAAATATGCGATTAATATGCGATTAATCGCGCGATTAACTACACAAATCATGCGATTAATCGCGATTAAAAAATGTAATCGCCTGACAGCACTAATATATATTGAAAAAAAAGAACGAAAAAGAACTGAACTAGTTCATTTTTTGAACCATGAACTTTAGTTCAAAATTTTGAATTATGAACTGAACTTTGAACTAGTTCATTTTAAAATTTGTGAACTGAACTTTGAACTAGTTCATATTTTAAGTGAACTTTCCCAACACTGATTATTGATTATTATTACAACACATTTAACCAGAAAGAGAAGGATGAGGCTGGCAGGGCCCGGAAATAGAGGCAAGCAAACTAACACTATGGGAGCCAACCCAGGGCAAAGCCAGGAAAGGCAAGACGCGCATTTAAGCACTTTTTTTATTTGTTATTATTATTTTTTCAGTATATGACTTTCACTACATTTTAAATAGAAATGGGCCTCATTCACTAAGATCGTTTCCACACACATTTTGTACCCACTTTAAGACTCTGATTCATCAATCTGTTTTTGTCCGTGAATTTTGACGGATGTCCGCTCAAACTCAGGTCTGCTGGGAGGCAGACTTAAATTGGACCAAAGCTTGTGTATGTCATATTGCCTTATTCTTCATGCAAAATCTATCAAAAATAGTGCCAAACCTCAAATAAAATAGTTATATACATACCTAACATTTGTCAATATAAAAAAAGAAAAAAACATGTCAAACGATCTGTGTTTGGATTCATATTATAGAGATGATGCAAATTAAACCGTTCTTTTTTTCTTAACAGTTGACGCATTTAGAGCTGAGTTATTAGTTCCCTCGCTGTTTCTGCAAGTGTGGCCACAGTTTCGCCTATGGGTTTCATCCAACTCCAATGTTGTGCTATTAATTTATAATATTGACCACATCACATGAACACAGTCTTATGAGATGAGATGAGATGACAGATTCCCCTCAGTAATCAATAAAGCTCTGATAAAAAAAGCTCTGTTAAAAAAAGGCAATGCAAATGATCTCCACCGGGAGAGCCCCTCTGACTTGAAATTGAGGAACACCTGTGATCTGCACACATATCAGGTCTGTACCCCCTTTCGTGAATCGCATGTCAGTTTGTGCTTAGAGAATCTACATACCACTTCACACTTTTTATTTAGGCCTACACACTTTTTACGACCAGCTTAGTGAATGAGGCCCATTGTAATTCACTACATTTGTTAACTCTTTTTGGGAAACAAAAACGAACAAAAACAGTATTTAAAAAAAAATGTTAATAAGTTGAGTGTTCAGCGTCAATTTTGCATATTTAAGTTGTTTAAAGTTGGGGCAAAGATCTCCCAACTATTTCAATCATCACAAGCTGCTATAGACCTCATCTCTTTAATACAAAGACACAGTTTTTGCGTCCACAATTCTTTTTACTGTCCACTTAAAATAACAACTTTCATACAGTCAACTCTAATTTGACGAGCATCGGTTATATTATCACCATCAAAATATGGAAACTGTCCATTTGCACATCAGCTGTTGTTATAGACAGTTGTCGTTTCAATGTGTCAGTGTTTTGTAAATCATTTAAGAGCTGTTATCTCCTACAGTACAGTGGATTGTGTGCACATTTGATGTGTATGCACTGTGTAGTTGGCTTTGGTTGTGGGTCCAGAATGTGTGTGGCGGCCCTGAGGTGGTCTTAGGCCCAGGGTGCCCACAGACCTGGGGTCCAGCCCTGCTCATCAGGCAACTCAGCACAGCTGAGAAGAGGGAGGAAGAACCAACAAGCTGCAGGCTGTGGCTCCTTCCCAGCAGCCCTGAATAAAACACCTCTCTGTCCTGCAGAGATTCCAGTCACCGGCTTTATTTGTAATAGCACATTTAAAAACAACACAAGTTGACCCAAAGTGCATCAACTATTTTAGACCAGTGGTTCTCTAACATATTAATTTAAGGAACCCCCATAACTCTGAGAGTGTACAAATGGAACCATATGGACCCAACCTGTGAGGGTCCATTTAGACATCCCTCAAGTTACTCTGAGGATGCCTGGCTGGCCCACACAAAAAAGGAGGGAAAAAAAGAAAAGCAATCGAGAAGATTATACTGTAGGTCTTTAGGTTGGATTGAAATATTCAATGGTGGAGCTGGGGTTAATGTGTGATGGGAGATTATTCCAGAGTTTAGGAGCAGTAGCAGAGAAGGCCTTTTAGATCACCTTTAGTTTTAAGATATGTTTGTAGAAGTGAAAGGAGTTGTTTAGTGGATGACCTACAGTAACCTGGGGGCAGGAAGAGGAGTTAGCACAGTGTCAGAAATGCATTGTGGAGCTTAAATATTAGTTACATCTTTTAATCAATTTGATATTCCACTGTTGCAGTTCAGCCAAAACAGGGCTGATATGCTCTTTGTTCCAATTGAATTCAAGCCAACACAACACATATTTTCACATCAGTCCCTATAGGACATATCATTAATATGGGGTTCCATGGCCTAATTTTAGGGTCTGTGATATAAAAATGTTTGAAAACCCCTTTTCTCATCAACTTTCTCTCTCAGTCAGTGACTGAGAGCGTATGAGCCAGCCCACAACCACATGCTGCAGAGTCAGACTCACTAACCCCTGGCACACTGCCAGCAGCTAGCTGTCTGCTACCATGCTATGCAAAGAC